>NW_026893731.1:300000-479757 GCF_032452875.1 Bos javanicus
GCACTGATCACGTGACTGATCATGCACTGATCACGTGACTGATCATGCACTGATCACGTGGCTATCATGCACTGATCACGTGGCTGATCATGCACTGATCACGTGGCTGATCATGCACTGATCACGTGGCTGATCATGCACTGATCACGTGACTGATCATGCACTGATCACGTGGCTATCATGCACTGATCACGTGGCTGATCATGCACTGATCACGTGACTGATCATGCACTGATCACGTGACTGATCATGCACTGATCACGTGGCTATCATGCACTGATCACGTGGCTGACATACACTGATCACGTGACTGATCATGCACTGATCACGTGGCTGATCATGCACTGATCACGTGACTGATCATGCACTGATCACGTGTCTGATCATGCACTGATCACGTGGCTATCATGCACTGCTCACGTGGCTGATCATGCATGATCACGCAGCTACCATGTACTGGTCACATGACTGATCATGCACTGATCACGTGACTGATAATGCAGTGATCACGTGGCTATCATGCACTACTCACGTGGCTGATCATGCAATGATCATGTAGCTACCATGTACAGGTCACGTGAATGATCATACACCCATCAGGTGACTGATCATGCACTGATCACGTGGCTATCATGCACTGATCACGTGACTGATCATGCACTGATCACGTCTATATCATGCACTGATCACATGACTGCCCATGCACTGATCACGTGGATGATCATACACTAATCATGTGACAGATCATGCACTGATCACGTGGCTGATCATGCACTGATACCGTGACTGAGCATGGACTGATCACATGACTATCATGTAGTGATCACGTGACTTAATGGCGCTGATCATGTGACTGATCATGCGCTGATCATGTTTGCTATCATACACTGATCATGTGCCTCTGGAGGCAATAAACAAAGAGCTGAGTAGGCACGAATCAAACAGTCAGCAGGCAATAATCATGGAACTCAGGTGTGAGGAATCATGCTGCTCAGCTGGCAATAATCAAGCAGCTGAGCAGGCAGGAATTACGCAGCACAGCTGGCAATTGTCAAGCAGATGACAGGCAGGAATCGTGCAGCTCAGCTGGCAATTGTCAAGCAGATGAGCAGACAGTAATCACGCAGCTCAGCAGGCCCTGATCACGTGACTGAGCATGCACTGTTCACGTGGCTGATCATACACTGATCACGTGATTGATCATGCACTGATCACTTGGATATCATGCACTGATCACGTGGCTGATCATACACTGATCACGTGTCTGACCATGCACTGATCACGTGGCTGATCATACACTGCTCACGTAACTGATCATGCACTGATCACGTGGCTATCATGCACTGATCACGTGGCTGAACATGCACTGTTCACGTGGCTGATCACACACCTGTCACGTGACATATCATGCACTGATCACGTGGCACTCATGCACTGATCTCGTGGCTGATCATACTCTGCTCTTGTAACTCATCATGCACACATCACGTTTCTATCAGGCACTGCTCACGTGGCTCGTCATGGAATGATCACGTAGCTACCATATACTGGT
The DNA here is from genome assembly GCF_032452875.1 of Bos javanicus. Lineage (NCBI taxonomy): Eukaryota > Metazoa > Chordata > Mammalia > Artiodactyla > Bovidae > Bos > Bos javanicus. The sequence goes on from NW_026893731.1 coordinate 301,553, forward strand.
CACGTGACTGATCATGCACTGATCACGTAAATGATCATGCACTGTTCACGTGACTGATCATGTACTGATCACGTGACTGATCATGCACTGATCACGTGGCTGATCATGCACTGATCACGTGGCTGATCATGCACTGATCACGTGGCTGATCATGCACTGATCACGTGGCTGATCATGCACTGATCACGTGACTGATCATGCACTGATCACGTGACTGATCATGCACTGATCACGTGGCTATCATGCACTGATCACGTGGCTGATCATGCACTGATCACGTGACTGATCATGCACTGATCACGTGACTGATCATGCACTGATCACGTGACTGATCATGCACTGATCACGTGGCTATCATGCACTGATCACGTGGCTATCATGCACTGATCACGTGGCTGATCACACACTGATCACGTGACTGATCATGCACTGATCACGTGGCTGATCATGCACTGATCACGTGGCTATCATGCACTGATCACGTGGCTGATCATGCAATGATCACGTAGCTACCATGCACTGATCACGTGACTGATCATGCACTGATCACTGACTGATCATGCACTGATCACGTGACTGATCATGCACTGATCACGTGACTGATCATGCACTGATCACGTGGCTATCATGCACTGATCACGTGGCTGATCATGCACTGATCACGCAGCTACCATGCACTGATCACATGACTGATCATGCACTGATCACATGACTGATCATGCACTGATCACGTGGCTTATCATGCACTGATCATGTGACTGATCATGTGCTGATCATGTTTGGTGTCATACACTGATCATGTGCCTCTGGAGGCAATGAACAAAGAGCTGAGTAGGCAGGAATCAGTCAGCAGGCAATAATCATGGAACTCAGCTCTGAGAAATCATGCTGCTCAGCTGGCAATAATCAAGCAGATGAGCAGGCAGGAATTACGCAGCACAGGTGGCAATTGTCAAGCAGATGACAGGCAGGAATCGTGCAGCTCAGCTGGCAATTGTCAAGCAGATGAGCAGACAGTAATCACGCAGCTCAGCAGGCCCTGATCACGTGACTGAGCATGCACTGTTCACGTGGCTGATCACACACTGATCACGTGACTGATCATGCACTGATCACGTGACTGATCATGCACTGATCACGTGGCTATCATGCACTGATCACGTGGCTGATCATGCACTGATCACGGGACTGATCATGCACTGATCACGGCGCTATCATGCACTGACTACATGACTCGACATGCACTGATCACGTGGCTGATCATGCACTGATCACGTGACTGATCATGCACTGATCACGTGACTGATCATGCACTGATCACGTGGCTGATCATGCACTGATCACGTGGCTATCATGCACTGCTCACGTGGCTGATCATGCAATGATCACGTAGCTACCATGTACTGGTCACGTGACTGATCATGCACTGATCACGTAATTGATCATGCACTGATCACGTGGCTGATCATGCACTGATCACGTGGCTGATCATGCACTGATCACGTGACTGATCATGCACTGATCACGTGACTGATCATGCACTGATCACGTGGCGATCATGCACTGATCACGTGGCTGATCATGCACTGATCACGTGCCTGATCATGCACTGATCACGTGGCTGATCATGCACTGATCACGTGACTGATCATGCACTGATCACGTGGCTGATCATGCACTGATCACGTGGCTGATCATGCACTGATCACGTAACTGATCATGCACTGATCACGTGGCTGATCATGCACTGATCACGTGGCTGATCATGCACTGATCACGTGGCTGATCATGCACTGATCACGTGACTGATCATGCACTGATCACGTGGCTGATCATGCACTGATCACGTGGCTATCATGCACTGATCACGTGACTGATCATGCACTGATCACGTGAATGATCATGCACTGATCACGTGACTGATCATGCACTGATCACGTGACTGATCATGCACTGATCACGTGGCTGATCATGCACTGATCACGTGACTGATCATGCACTGATCACGTGGCTGATCATGCACTGATCACGTGGCTGATCATGCACTGATCACGTGACTGATCATGCACTGATCACGTGACTGATCATGCACTGATCACGTGGCTATCATGCACTGATCACGTGGCTGATCATGCACTGATCACGTGACTGATCATGCACTGATCACGTGACTGATCATGCACTGATCACGTGACTGATCATGCACTGATCACGTGGCTATCATGCACTGATCACGTGGCTATCATGCACTGATCACGTGGCTGATCACACACTGATCACGTGACTGATCATGCACTGATCACGTGGCTATCATGCACTGATCACGTGGCTATCATGCACTGATCACGTGGCTGATCATGCATGATCACGTAGCTACCATGCACTGATCACGTGACTGATCATGCACTGATCACTAACTGATCATGCACTGATCACGTGACTGATCATGCACTGATCACGTGACTGATCATGCACTGATCACGTGGCTATCATGCACTGATCACGTGGCTGATCATGCACTGATCACGCAGCTACCATGTACTGATCACATGACTGATCATGCACTGATCACATGATTGATCATGCACTGATCACGTGGCTTATCATGCACTGATCATGTGACTGATCATGTGCCTATCATGTTTGGTGTCATACACTGATCATGTGCCTCTGGAGGCAATGAACAAAGAGCTGAGTAGGCACGAATCAGTCAGCAGGCTATAATCATGGAACTCAGCTGTGAGAAATCATGCTGCTCAGCTGGCAATAATCAAGCAGATGAGCAGGCAGGAATTACGCAGCACAGCTGGCAATTGTCAAGCAGATGACAGGCAGGAATCGTGCAGCTCAGCTGGCAATTGTCAAGCAGATGAGCAGACAGTAATCACGCAGCTCAGCAGGCCCTGATCACGTGACTGAGCATGCACTGTTCACGTGGCTGATCACACACTGATCACGTGACTGATCATGCACTGATCACGTGGCTATCATGCACTGATCACGTGGCTGATCATACACTGATCACGTGACTGATCATGCACTGATCACGTGGCTATCATGCACTGACACATGACTGACATGCACTGATCACGTGGCTGATCATGCACTGATCACGTGACTGATCATGCACTGATCACGTGACTGATCATGCACTGATCACGTGGCTGATCATGCACTGATCACGTGGCTATCATGCACTGATCACGTGGCTGATCATGCAATGATCACGTAGCTACCATGTACTGGTCACGTGACTGATCATGCACTGATCACGTAATTGATCATGCACTGATCACGTGGCTGATCATGCACTGATCACGTGGCTGATCATGCACTGATCACGTGACTGATCATGCACTGATCACGTGACTGATCATGCACTGATCACGTGGCTATCATGCACTGATCACGTGGCTGATCATGCACTGATCACGTGACTGATCATGCACTGATCACGTGACTGATCATGCACTGATCACGTGACTGATCATGCACTGATCACGTGGCTATCATGCACTGATCACGTGGCTATCATGCACTGATCACGTGGCTGATCACACACGTATCACGTGACTGATCATGCACTGATCACGTGGCTATCATGCACTGATCACGTGGCTATCATGCACTGATCACGTGGCTGATCATGCAATGATCACGTAGCTACCATGCACTGGTCACGTGACTGATCATGCACTGATCACTAATTGATCATGCACTGATCACGTGACTGATCATGCACTGATCACGTGACTGATCATGCACTGATCACGTGACTGATCATGCACTGATCACGTGGCTATCATGCACTGATCACGTGGCTGATCATGCACTGATCACGCAGCTATCATGCACTGATCACATGACTGATCATGCACTGATCACATGACTGATCATGCACTGATCACGTGGCTTATCATGCACTGATCATGTGACTGATCATGTGCTGATCATGTTTGGTATCATACACTGATCATGTGCCTCTGGAGGCAATGAACAAAGAGCTGAGTAGGCACGAATCAGTCAGCAGGCTATAATCATGGAACTCAGCTGTGAGAAATCATGCTGCTCAGCTGGCAATAATCAAGCAGATGAGCAGGCAGGAATTACGCAGCACAGCTGGCAATTGTCAAGCAGATGACAGGCAGGAATCGTGCAGCTCAGCTGGCAATTGTCAAGCAGATGAGCAGACAGTAATCACGCAGCTCAGCAGGCCCTGATCACGTGACTGAGCATGCACTGTTCACGTGGCTGATCACACACTGATCACGTGACTGATCATGCACTGATCACGTGACTGATCATGCACTGATCACGTGGCTATCATGCACTGATCACGTGGCTGATCATGCACTGATCACGGGACTGATCATGCACTGATCACGTGGCTATCATGCACTGATACATGACTGACATGCACTGATCACGTGGCTGATCATGCACTGATCACGTGACTGATCATGCACTGATCACGTGACTGATCATGCACTGATCACGTGGCTGATCATGCACTGATCACGTGGCTATCATGCACTGATCACGTGGCTGATCATGCAATGATCACGTAGCTACCATGCACTGGTCACGTGACTGATCATGCACTGATCACGTAATTGATCATGCACTGATCACGTGGCTGATCATGCACTGATCACGTGGCTGATCATGCACTGATCACGTGACTGATCATGCACTGATCACGTGACTGATCATGCACTGATCACGTGGCTGATCATGCACTGATCACGTGGCTGGACATGCACTGATCACGTGCCTGATCATGCACTGATCACGTGGCTGATCATGCACTGATCACGTGACTGATCATGCACTGATCACGTGGCTGATCATGCACTGATCACGTGGCTGATCATGCACTGATCACGTAACTGATCATGCACTGATCACGTGGCTGATCATGCACTGATCACGTGGCTGATCATGCACTGATCACGTGGCTGATCATGCACTGATCACGTGACTGATCATGCACTGATCACGTGGCTATCATGCACTGATCACGTGGCTGATCATGCACTGATCACGTGGCTGATCACACACCTGTCACGTGACTATCATGCACTGATCACGTGGCACTCATGCACTGATCACGTGGCTGATCATACACTGATCACGTAACTGATCATGCACTGATCACGTGGCTATCATGCACTGATCACGTGGCTGTCATGCACTGATCACGTAGCTACCATGCACTGATCACGTGACTGATCATGCACTGATCACGTGGCTGATCATGCACTGATCACGTGGCTGATCATGCACTGATCACGTGACTGATCATGCACTGATCACGTGACTGATCATGCACTGATCACGTGGCTATCATGCACTGATCACGTGGCTGATCATGCACTGATCACGTGACTGATCATGCACTGATCACGTGACTGATCATGCACTGATCACGTGAATGATCATGCACTGATCACGTGGCTATCATGCACTGATCACGTGGCTGATCATGCACTGATCACGTGACTGATCATGCACTGATCACGTGGCTGATCATGCACTGATCACGTGGCTATCATGCACTGATCACGTGGCTGATCATGCACTGATCACGTAACTGATCATGCACTGATCACGTGGCTGATCATGCACTGATCACGTGACTGATCATGCACTGATCACGTGGCTGATCATGCACTGATCACGTGACTGATCATGCACTGATCACGTGGCTGTCATGCACTGATCACGTGGCTATCATGCACTGATCACGTGACTGATCATGCACTGATCACGTGAATGATCATGCACTGATCACGTGACTGATCATGCACTGATCACGTGACTGATCATGCACTGATCACGTGGCTGATCATGCACTGATCACGTAACTGATCATGCACTGATCACGTGGCTGATCATGCACTGATCACGTGGCTGATCATGCACTGATCACGTGACTGATCATGCACTGATCACGTGACTGATCATGCACTGATCACGTGGCTATCATGCACTGATCACGTGGCTGATCATGCACTGATCACGTGACTGATCATGCACTGATCACGTGACTGATCATGCACTGATCACGTGACTGATCATGCACTGATCACGTGGCTATCATGCACTGATCACGTGGATATCATGCACTGATCACGTGGCTGATCATGCACTATCACGTGACTGATCATGCACTGATCACGTGGCTATCATGCACTGATCACGTGGCTATCATGCACTGATCACGTGGCTGATCATGCAATGATCACGTAGCTACCATGCACTGGTCACATGACTGATCATGCACTGATCACTAACTGATCATGCACTGATCACGTGACTGATCATGCACTGATCACGTGACTGATCATGCACTGATCACGTGGCTATCATGCACTGATCACGTGGCTGATCATGCACTGATCACGCAGCTACCATGCACTGATCACGTGACTGATCATGCACTGATCACATGACTGATCATGCTGATCACGTGGCTTATCATGCACTGATCATGTGACTGATCATGTGCTTATCATGTTTGGTGTCATACACTGATCATGTGCCTCTGGAGGCAATGTACATAGAGCTGAGTAGGCACGAATCAGTCAGCAGGCTATAATCATGGAACTCAGCTCTGGAAATCATGCTGCTCAGCTGGCAATAATCAAGCAGATGAGCAGGCAGGAATTACGCAGCACAGGTGGCAATTGTCAAGCAGATGACAGGCAGGAATCGTGCAGCTCAGCTGGCAATTGTCAAGCAGATGAGCAGACAGTAATCACGCAGCTCAGCAGGCCCTGATCACGTGACTGAGCATTCACTGATCACGTGGCTGATCATACACTGATCACGTGTCTGATCATGCACTGATCACGTGGCTGATCATGCACTGATCACGTAACTGATCATGCACTGATCACGTGGCTATCATGCACTGATCACGTGGCTCATGCACTGATCACGTGGCTGATCACACACTGATCACGTGACTATCATGCACTGATCACGTGGCACTCATGCACTGATCACGTGGCTGATCATACACTGATCACGTAACTGATCATGCACTGATCACGTGGCTATCATGCACTGATCACGTGGCTGTCATGGAATGATCACGTAGCTACCATATACTGGTCACGTGACTGATCATGCACTGATCACGTAAATGATCATGCACTGATCACGTGACTGATCATGCACTGATCACGTGACTGATCATGCACTGATCACGTGGCTATCATGCACTGATCACGTGGCTATCATGCACTGATCACGTGGCTGATCATGCACTGATCACGTGCTATCATGCACTGATCACGTGACTGATCATGCACTGATCACGTGGCTGATCATGCACTGATCACGTGGCTATCATGCACTGATCACGTGACTGATCATGCACTGATCACGTGGCTATCATGCACTGATCACGTGGCTGATCATGCACTGATCACGCAGCTACCATGTACTGGTCACATGACTGATCATGCACTGATCACGTGATTGATCATGCACTGATCACGTGGCTTATCATGCACTGATCATGTGACTGATCATGTGCTGATCATGTTTGGTGTCATACACTGATCATGTGCCTCTGGAGGCAATGAACATAGAGCTGAGTAGGCACGAAACAGTCAGCAGGCTATAATCATGGAACTCAGCTCTGAGAAATCATGCTGCTCAGCTGGCAATAATCAAGCAGATGAGCAGGCAGGAATTACGCAGCACAGCTGGCAATTGTCAAGCAGATGACAGGCAGGAATCGTGCAGCTCAGCTGGCAATTGTCAAGCAGATGAGCAGACAGTAATCACGCAGCTCAGCAGGCCCTGATCACGTGACTGAGCATGCACTGTTCACGTGGCTGATCACACACTGATCACGTGACTGATCATGCACTGATCACGTGGCTATCATGCACTGATCACGTGGCTGATCATGCACTGATCACGTGACTGATCATGCACTGATCACGTGGCTGATCATGCACTGATCACGTGGCTGATCATGCACTGATCACGTGACTGATCATGCACTGATCACGTGGCTATCATGCACTGATCACGTGGCTGATCATGCACTGATCACGGGACTGATCATGCACTGATCACGGGCTATCATGCACTGATCACATGACTGATCATGCACTGATCACGTGGCTGATCATGCACTGATCACGTGACTGATCATGCACTGATCACGTGACTGATCATGCACTGATCACGTGGCTATCATGCACTGATCACGTGGCTGATCATGCACTGATCACGTGACTGATCATGCACTGATCACGTGGCTATCATGCACTGATCACGTGGCTGATCATGCACTGATCACGTGACTGATCATGCACTGATCACGTGGCTGATCATGCACTGATCACGTGACTGATCATGCACTGATCACGTGGCTATCATGCACTGATCACGTGGCTGATCACACATGATCACGTGACTGATCATGCACTGATCACGTGGCTATCATGCACTGATCACGTGGCTGTCATGCACTGATCACGTGGATATCATGCACTGATCACGTGGCTGATCACACGTATCACGTGACTGATCATGCACTGATCACGTGGCTATCATGCACTGCTCACGTGGCTGTCATGCAATGATCACGTAGCATCCATATACTGGTCACGTGACTGATCATGCACTGATCACGTAAATGATCATGCACTGATCACGTGGCTGATCATGCACTGATCACGTGACTGATCATGCACTGATCACGTGGCTATCATGCACTGATCACGTGGCTGATCATGCACGATCACGTAGCAACCATGCACTGATCACGTGACTGATCATGCACTGATCACGTGGCTGATCATGCACTGATCACGTGGCTGATCACACATGATCACGTGACTGATCATGCACTGATCACGTGGCTCTCATGCACTGATCACGTGGCTGTCATGCACTGATCACGTGGATATCATGCACTGATCACGTGGCTGATCACACACGTATCACGTGACTGATCATGCACTGATCACGTGGCTATCATGCACTGATCACGTGGCTATCATGCACTGATCACGTGGCTGATCATGCACTGATCACGTAGCTACCATGCACTGATCACGTGACTGATCATGCACTGATCACGTAATTGATCATGCACTGATCACGTGGCTGATCATGCACTGATCACGTGGCTGATCATGCACTGATCACGTAACTGATCATGCACTGATCACGTGACTGATCATGCACTGATCACGTCTATCATGCACTGATCACGTGACTGATCATGCACTGATCACGTGACTGATCATGCACTGATCACGTGGCTATCATGCACTGATCACGTGGCTGTCATGCACTGATCACGTGGCTGATCATGCACTGATCACGTGACTGATCATGCACTGATCACGTGACTGATCATGCACTGATCACGTGGCTATCATGCACTGATCACGTGGCTGATCATGCACTGATCACGTAGCTACCATGTACTGTCACGTGACTGATCATGCACTGATCACGTGACTGATCATGCACTGATCACGTGGCTGATCATGCACTGATCACGTGGCTGATCATGCACTGATCATGTGACTGATCATGCACTGATCACGTGCTATCATGCACTGATCACGTGGCTGATCATGCACTGATCACGTGGCTGATCATGCACTGATCACGAGACTGATCATGCACTGATCACGTCTATATCATGCACTGATCACATGACTGCCCATGCACTGATCACGTGGATGATCATACACTAATCTTGTGACAGATCATGCACTGATCACGTGGCTGATCATGCACTGATACCGTGACTGAGCATGGACTGATCACATGACTATCATGTGTGATCACGTGACTTAATGGCGCTGATCATGTGACTGATCATGCGCTGTTCATGTTTGCTATCATACACTGATCATGTGCCTCTGGAGGCAATAAACAAAGAGCTGAGTAGGCACGAATCAAACAGTCAGCAGGCAATAATCATGGAACTCAGCTGTGAGGAATCATGCTGCTCAGCTGGCAATAATCAAGCAGCTGAGCAGGCAGGAATTACGCAGCACAGCTGGCAATTGTCAAGCAGATGACAGGAAGGAATCGTGCAGCTCAGCTGGCAATTGTCAAGCAGATGAGCAGACAGTAATCACGCAGCTCAGCAGGCCCTGATCACGTGACTGAGCATGCACTGTTCACGTGGCTGATCATACACTGATCACGTGATGATCATGCACTGATCAGTTGGATATCATGCACTGATCACGTGGCTGATCATACCCTGTTCACGTGTCTGACCATGCACTGATCACGTGGCTGATCATACACTGCTCACGTAACTGATCATGCACTGATCACGTGGCTATCATGCACTGATCACGTGGCTGAACATGCACTGTTCACGTGGCTGATCACACACCTGTCACGTGACATATCATGCACTGATCACGTGGCACTCATGCACTGATCACGTGGCTGATCATACTCTGCTCACGTAACTCATGCACACGTCACGTGGCTATCATGCACTGCTCACATGGCTCGTCATGGAATGATCACGTAGCAACCATATACTGGTCACGTGACTGATCATGCAAGATCACGTAAATGATCATGCACTGTTCACGTGACTGATCATGTACTGATCACGTGACTGATCATGCACTGATCACGTGGCTATCATGCACTGCTCACGTGGCTGATCATGCACGATCACGTAGCAACCATGTACTGGTCACGTGACTGATCATGCACTGATCACGTAACTGATCCTGCACTGATCACGTGGCTCATCATGCACTGATCACGTGGCTGATCACACATGTATCACGTGACTGATCATGCACTGATCACGTGGCTCTCATGCACTGATCACGTGGCTGTCATGCACTGATCACGTGGATATCATGCACTGATCACGTGGCTGATCACACACGTATCACATGACTGATCATGCACTGATCACGTGGCTATCATGCACTGATCACGTGGCTATCATGCACTGATCACGTGGCTGATCATGCAATGATCACGTAGCTACCATGTACTGGTCACGTGACTGATCATGCACTGATCACGTAATTGATCATGCACTGATCACGTGGCTGATCATGCACTGATCACGTGGCTGATCATGCACTGATCACATGACTGATCATGCACTGATCACGTGACTGATCATGCACTGATCACGTAACTGATCATGCACTGATCACGTGACTGATCATGCACTGATCACGTGGCTATCATGCACTGATCACGTGGCTGATCATGCACTGATCACGTGCCTGATCATGCACTGATCACATGACTGATCATGCACTGATCACGTGACTGATCATGCACTGATCACGTGGCTATCATGCACTGCTCACGTGGCTGATCATGCAATGATCACGTAGCTACCATGTACTGGTCACGTGACTGATCATGCACTGATCACGTGACTGATCATGCACTGATCACGTGGCTGATCATGCACTGATCACGTGGCTGATCATGCACTGATCACGTGACTGATCATGCACTGATCACGTGGCTATCATGCACTGATCACGTGGCTGATCATGCACTGATCACGTGGCTGATCATGCACTGATCACGTGACTGATCATGCACTGATCACGTCTATATCATGCACTGATCACATGACTGCCCATGCACTGATCACGTGGATGATCATACACTGATCTTGTGACAGATCATGCACTGATCACGTGGCTGATCATGCACTGATACCGTGACTGAGCATGGACTGATCACATGACTATCATGCAGTGATCACGTGACTTAATGGCGCTGATCATGTGACTGATCATGCGCTGATCATGTTTGCTATCATACACTGATCATGTGCCTCTGGAGGCAATAAACAAAGAGCTGAGTAGGCACGAATCAAACAGTCAGCAGGCAATAATCATGGAACTCAGGTGTGAGGAATCATGCTGCTCAGCTGGCAATAATCAAGCAGCTGAGCAGGCAGGAATTACGCAGCACAGCTGGCAATTGTCAAGCAGATGACAGGCAGGAATCATGCAGCTCAGCTGGCAATTGTCAAGCAGATGAGCAGACAGTAATCACGCAGCTCAGCAGGCCCTGATCACGTGACTGAGCATGCACTGTTCACGTGGCTGATCATACACTGATCACGTGATGATCATGCACTGATCACGTGGCATCATGCACTGATCACGTGGCTGATCATACACTGATCACGTGACTGATCATGCACTGATCACGTGGCTATCATGCACTGATCACGTGGCTGATCATGCACTGATCACGTGGCTACCATGCACTGATCACGTGACTGATCATGCACTGATCACGTGAATGATCATGCACTGATCACGTGACTGATCATGCACTGATCACGTGACTGATCATGCACTGATCACGTGGCTATCATGCACTGATCACGTGGCTGATCATGCACTGATCACGTATCAACCATGTACTGATCACGTGACTGATCATGCACTGATCACGTAATTGATCATGCACTGATCACGTGGCTGATCACACATGATCACGTGACTGATCATGCACTGATCACATGACTGATCATGCACTGATCACGTGGCTTATCATGCACTGATCATGTGACTGATCATGCACTGATCATGTTTGGTGTCACACACTGATCATGTGCCTCTGGAGGCAATGAACATAGAGCTGAGTAGGCAGGAATCATTCAGCAGGCTATAATCATGGAACTCACCTCTGAGAAATCATGCTGCTGAGCTGGCAATAATCAAGTAGATGAGCAGGCAGGAATTACGCAGCACAGGTGGCAATTGTCAAGCAGATGACAGGCAGGAATCGTGCAGCTCAGCTGGCAATTGTCAAGCAGATGAGCAGACAGTAATCACGCAGCTCAGCAGGCCCTGATCACGTGACTGAGCATGCACTGTTCACGTGGCTGATCACACACCTATCACGTGACTGATCATGCACTGATCATGTGACTGATCATGCACTGATCACGTGGCTATCATGCACTGATCACTTGGCTGGACATACACTGATCACATGCCTGGTCATGCACTGATCACGTGGCTGATCATGCACTGATCACGTGGCTATCATGCACTTCTCATGTGGCTGATCATGCGATGATCACGCTGCTACCATGTACTGGTCACATGACTGATCATGCACTGATCACGTGACTGATCATGCAGTGATCACGTGGATATCATGCACTGCTCACGTGGCTGATCATGCAATGATCATGTTGCTACCATGTACAGGTCACGTGAATGATCATACACCCATCAGGTGACTGAACATGCACTGATCACGTAATTGATCATGCACTGATCATGTGGCTGATCATGCACTGATCACGTGGCTGATCATCCACTGATCATGTGACTGATCATGCACTGATCTCGTGTCTGATCATGCACTGATCACGTGTCTATCATGCACTGCTCACGTGGCTCCTCATGGAATGATCACGTAGCAACCATATACTGGTAACGTGACTCATCATGCAAAGATCACGTAAATGATCATGCACTGTTCACGTATCTGATCATGTACTGATCACGTGACTGATCATGCACTGACCACGTGGCTATCATGCTCTGCTCACATGGCTGATCATGCAATGATCACGTAGCAACCAGGTACTGGTCACGTGACTGATCATGCACTGATCACGTAATTGATCCTGCACTGATCACGTGGCTCATCATGCACTGATCACGTGGCTGATCACACATGTATCACGTGACTGATCATGCACTGATCACGTGGCTCTCATGCACTGATCACATGTCTGTCATGCACTGATCACGTGGATATCATGCACTGATCACGTGGCTGATCACACACGTATCACATGACTGATCATGCACTGATCACGTGGCTATCATCCACTGCTCACGTGGCTCGTCATGGAATGATCACGTAGCATCCATATACTGGTAACGTGACTGATCATGCAAAGATCATGTAAATGATCATGCACTGTTCACGTATCTGATCATGTACTGATCACGTGACTGATAATGCACTGACCACGTGGCTATCATGCTCTGTTCACGTGGCTGATCATGCAACGATCATGTAGCAACCATGTACTGGTCACGTGACTGATCCTGCACTGATCACGTGGCTCATCATGCACTGATCACGTGGCTGATCACACATGTATCACGTGACTGATCATGCACTGATCACATGGCTCTCATGCACTGATCACGTGGCTGATCAGGCCCTGATCACGTGGATATCATGCACTGATCACGTGGCTGATCACACACGTATCACAAGACTGATCATGCACTGATCACGTGGCTATCATGCACTGATCTCCTGGCTACCATGCACTGATCACGTGGCTGATCAGGCAATGATCACGTAGCTACCATGTACTGGTCACGTGACTGATAATGCACTGATCACGTAATTGATCATGCACTGATCATGTGGCTGATCATGCACTGATCACGTGGCTGATCATACACTGATCACGTGACTGATCATGCACTGATCACGTGACTGATCATGCACTGATCACGTGACTGATCATGCACTGATCACGTGGCTATCATGCACTGATCACTTGGCTGGTCATACACTGATCACGTGCCTTGTCATGCACTGATCACGTGGCTGATCATGCACTGATCACGTGACTGATCATGCACTGATCTCATGTCTGATCATGCACTGATCACGTGGCTATCATGCACTGCTCACGTGGCTGATCATGCCATGATCACGCAGCTACCATGTACTGGTCACGTGACTGATCATGCACTGATCACGTGACTGATCATGCAGTGATCACGTGACTGATCATTCAGTGATCACGTGGCTATCATGAACTACTCACGTGGCTGATCATGCAATGATCATGTAGCTACCATGTACAGGTCACGTGAATGATCATACACCCATAAGGTGACTGATCATGCACTGATCACGTGGCTATCATGCACTGATTACGAGACTGATCATGCACTGTTCACGACTATATCATGCACTGATCACATGACTGCCCATGCACTGATCACGTGACTGATCATGCACTGATCACGTGGCTATCATGCACTGATCACTTGGCTGGTCATACACTGATCACGTGCCTGGTCATGCACAGATTACATGACTGATCGTGCACTGATCACGTGACTGATCATGCACTGATCACGTGGCTATCATGCACTATTTACGTGGCTGACCATGCAATGTTCATGTAACTACCATGTACCGGTCAGGTGACTGATCATACACCCATTAGTTGACGGATCATGCACTGATCACGTCGATGATCATGCACTGACCACCTGCCTGGTCATGCACAGATCACGTGACAAATCATGCACTGATCACATAGCTATCATGAAATGATCACCTGGCTGATCATGCACTGATCACGTGGCTGATCATGCACTGATCACGAGACTGATCATGCACTGTTCATGTCTATATCATACACTGATCACATGACTGCCCGTGCACTGATCACGTGGATGATCATACACTAATCTTGTGACAGATCATGCACTGATCACGTGGCTGATCATGCACTGATCCCGTGACTGAGCATGGACTGATCACATGACTATCAAATGTGATCACGTGACTTAATGGCGCTGATCATGTGACTGATCATGCGCTGTTCATGTTTGCTATCATACACTGATCATGTGCCTCTGGAGGCAATAAACAAAGAGCTGAGTAGGCACGAATCAAACAGTCAGCAGGCAATAATCATGGAACTCAGGTGTGAGGAATCATGCTGCTCAGCTGGCAATAATCAAGCAGCTGAGCAGGCAGGAATTACGCAGCACAGCTGGCAATTGTCAAGCAGACGACAGGCAGGAATCGTGCAGCTCAGCTGGCAATTGTCAAGCAGATGAGCAGACAGGAATCACGCAGCTCAGCAGGCCCTGATCACGTGACTGAGCATGCACTGTTCACGTGGCTGATCATACACTGATCACGTGATGATCATGCACTGATCACTTGGATATCATGCACTGATCACGTGGCTGATCATACACTGTTCACGTGTCTGACCATGCACTGATCACGTGGCTGATCATACACTGCTCACGTAACTGATCATGCACTGATCACGTGGCTATCATGCACTGATCACCTGGCTGAACATGCACTGTTCACGTGGCTGATCACACACCTGTCACGTGACATATCATGCACTGATCACGTGGCACTCATGCACTGATCACGTGGCTGATCATACTCTGCTCAGGTAACTCATGCACACGTCACGTGGCTATCATGCACTGCTCACATGTCTCGTCATGGAATGATCACGTAGCAACCATATACTGGTAACGTGACTGATCATGCAAAGATCACGTAAATGATCATGCACTGTTCACGTGACTGATCATGTACTGATCACGTGACTGATCATGCACTGACCACGTGGCTATCATGCACTGCTCACGTGGCTGATCATGCATCGATCACGTAGCAACTATGTACTGGTCACGTGACTGATCATGCACTGATCACGTAATTGATCCTGCACTGATCACGTGGCTCATCATGCACTGATCACGTGGCTGATCACACATGTATCACGTGACTGATCATGCACTGATCACGTGGCTGCTCATGCACTGATCACGTGGCTGTCATGCACTGATCACGTGGATATCATGCACTGATCACGTGGCTGATCACACACGTATCACATGACTGATCATGCACTGATCACGTGGCTATCATGCACTGATCACGTGACTGCGCATGCACTGATGGCGTGGCTGTTCGGGCACTGATCACGTGTTTATCAGGCAGTGATCAGTGACTGACAGACGCTTATCAGGGGACTGTGCACGCACTGATCAGGTGGCTGATCATGAACTGACAACCTGACCGCGCATGCAGTGATCACGTGGCTGGTCGTTCACTGATCACGTGTTTATCATATGGTGATCACGTGACTGAGAGGCGCTGATCACGTGACTCTGCCGTCAGTGATCACGTGGCTGAGCAGGCACTGATATCGTGACTGAGCATGCACTGATCATGTGCCGGGAGCCGGGGAGGCATTCCACTCTGGACAAAGGTCATGAGGAAGGAGGCTCGGCATAGGCAAATGCGGGATCGAGCCTCAGGAGTCCACCCGGATATTCTCGAGCATCTCCCCCCCAAAAAAACCGGAGTCTGCCTACTGTATTGCTTTGTGCTCTCACCTCTGATTTCACTGGGGGCTGTCCCCCACCACCATCTCGCTCTCTCTGTCAAACAGTTAACATACAGCTCCAATTCATAAAGTTCCTTGTCATTCTTCCCTTTAACTTCCAGCTGAGTCTCCATCTGGAGCGCGGAACCCACCACGCTTACTAATTATGCCTGGGCTGCTAAGACCCACTCGAGAAGGTGTCTAGGGTGAGGCACCTTTCGCTATTCGAGAGGGCGCCCGCGGCCTACGTAAGTGGTGCAAACTTCTTGTCTTGAAGTTTGATTGGTCTTCCGCGTAAACCAAGCTACTCAGTCTCTTTTCTCCACCGAATTTTCCTACTGAGCTCTCCTCATACTATTATTCTTGACATCTCTGATTATCATATAAATAGTCGCCTAGGCCATCTCTCCTTCGAATACCCTGGATCAGTTGGGGCTGGTCCACGGCAGGTGGCAACCGAACAGGGACCTCAGGAGGCAATACTCAAAGAGCTGAGCAGACACGAACGACGCAATCAGCAGGCAATAAGCATGGAGCTCAGCAGTGACGAATCATGCTGCTCAACTGGCAATAATCAAGCACGTGACCAGGCAGGAATCACGCAGCTCAGCTGGCAATTGTCAAGCAGATGAGCCGACAGGAATCACGCAGCTCAGCTGGCAATTGTCATGCAGATGAGCCGGCAGGAATCACGCAGCTCAGCAGGCCCTGATCACGTGACTCTGCAGGCACTGATCACGTGGCTGATCAAGTCCAGATCACGTGACTGAGCATGCACTGATCACGTGGCTATCATGCACTGATGACGTGACTGCGCATGCACTGATGACGTGGCTGATCGGGCACTGATCACATGGCTCATCATGCACTGATCACGTGTTTATCAGGCAATGATCAGTGACTGACAGGCGCTGATCATGGGACTGTGCACGCACTGATCACGTGGCTATCATGCACTGATCACGTGACTGTGCACGCACTGATCAGGTGGCTGATCAGTAACTGACCACCTGACCGCGCATGCACTGATCACGTGGCTTGTCATGATCACGTGTTTATCATACGGTGATCACGTGACTGAGAGGCGCTGATCACGTGACTCTGCCGTCAGTGATCACGTGGCTGAGCAGGCACTGATATCGTGACTGAGCATGCACTGATCATGTGCCGGGAGCCGGGGAGGCATTCCACTCTGGACAAAGGTCATGAGGAAGGAGGCTCGGCATAGGCAAATGCGGGATCCAGCCTCAGGAGTCCACCCGGATATTCTCGAGCATCTCCCCCCAAAAAACCGGAGTCTGCCTACTGTATTGCTTTGTGCTCTCACCTCTGATTTCACTGGGGGCTGTCCCCCACCACCATCTCGCTCTCTCTGTCAAAGAGTTAACTTACAGCTCCAATTCATAAAGTTCCTTGTCATTCTTCCCTTTAACTTCCAGCTGAGTCTCCATCTGGAGCGCGTAACCCACCACGCTTACTAATTATGCCTGGGCTGCTAAGACCCACTCGAGAAGGTGTCTAGGGTGAGGCACCTTTCGCTATTCGAGAGGGCGCCTGCGGCCTTCGTAAGTGGTGCAAACTTCTTGTCTTGAAGTTTGATTGGTCTTCCGCGTAAACCAAGCTACTCAGTCTCTTTTCTCCACCGAATTTTCCTACTGAGCTCTCCTCATACTATTATTCTTGACATCTCTGATTAGCATATAAATAGTCGCCTAGGCCATCTCTCCTTCGAATACCCTGGATCAGTTGGGGCTGGTCCCCGGCAGGTGGCGCCCGAACAGGGACCTCAGCAGGCAATACTCAAAGAGCTGAGCAGACACGAACCACGCAATCAGCAGGCAATAAGCATGGAGCTCAGCAGTGACGAATCATGCAGCTCAACTGGCAATAATCAAGCACGTGACCAGGCAGGAATCACGCAGCTCAGCTGGCAATTGTCAAGCAGATGAGCCGACAGGAATCACGCAGCTCAGCTGGCAATTGTCATGCAGATGAGCCGGCAGGAATCACGCAGCTCAGCAGGCCCTGATCACGTGACTCTGCAGGCACTGATCACGTGGCTGATCAAGTCCAGATCACGTGACTGAGCATGCACTGATCACGTGGCTATCATGCACTGATGACGTGACTGCGCATGCACTGATGACGTGGCTGATCGGGCACTGATCACATGGCTCATCATGCACTGATCACGTGTTTATCAGGCAATGATCAGTGACTGACAGGCGCTGATCATGGGACTGTGCACGCACTGATCACGTGGCTATCATGCACTGATCACGTGACTGCGCATGCACTGATGATGTGGCTGTTCGGGCACTGATCACGTGTTTATCAGGCAGTGATCAGTGACTGACAGGCGCTGATCAGGGGACTGTGCACGCACTGATCAGGTGGCTGATCAGGAACTGACCACCTGACCGCGCATGCACTGATCACGTGGCTGGTCGTTCACTGATCACGTGTTTATCATACGGTGATCACGTGACTGAGAGGCGCTGATCACGTGACTCTGCCGTCAGTGATCACGTGGCTGAGCAGGCACTGATATCGTGACTGAGCATGCACTGATCATGTGCCGGGAGCCGGGGAGGCATTCCACTCTGGACAAAGGTCATGAGGAAGGAGGCTCGGCATAGGCAAATGCGGGATCGAGCCTCAGGAGTCCACCCGGATATTCTCGAGCATCTCCCCCCCAAAAAAACCAGAGTCTGCCTACTGTATTGCCTTGTGCTCTCACCTCTGATTTCACTGGGGGCTGTCCCCCACCACCATCTGGCTCTCTCTGTCAAAGAGTTAACTTACACCTCCAATTCATAAAGTTCCTTGTCAATCTTCCCTTTAACTTCCAGCTGAGTCTCCATCTGGAGCGCGGAACCCACCACGCTTACTAATTATGCCTGGGCTGCTAAGACCCACTCGAGAAGGTGTCTAGGGTGAGGCACCTTTCGCCATTCGAGAGGATGCCTGCGGCCTACGTAAGTGCTGCAAACTTCTTGTCTTGAAGTTTGATTGGTCCTCCGCGTAAACCAAGCTACTCAGTCTCTTTTCTCCACCGAATTTTGCTACTGAGCTCTCCTCATACTATTATTCATGACATCTCTGATTAGCATATAAATAGTCGCCTAGGCCATCTCTCCTTCGAATACCCTGGATCAGTTGGGGCTGGTCCCCGGCAGGTGGCGACCGAACAGGGACCTCAGGAGGCAATACTCAAAGAGCTGAGCAGACACGAACCACGCAATCAGCAGGCAATAAGCATGGAGCTCAGCAGTGACGAATCATGCAGCTCAACTGGCAATAATCAAGCACGTGACCAGGCAGGAATCACGCAGCTCAGCTGGCAATTGTCAAGCAGATGAGCTGACAGGAATCACGCAGCTCAGCTGGCAATTGTCATGCAGATGAGCCGGCAGGAATCACGCAGCTCAGCAGGCCCTGATCACGTGACTCTGCAGGCACTGATCACGTGGCTGATCAAGTACAGATCACGTGACTGAGCATGCACTGATCACGTGGCTATCATGCACTGATGACGTGACTGCGCATGCACTGATGACGTGGCTGATCGGGCACTGATCACATGGCTCATCATGCACTGATCACGGGTTTATCAGGCAATGATCAGTGACTGACAGGCGCTGGTCATGGGACTGTGCACGCACTGATCACGTGGCTATCATGCACTGATCACGTGACTGCGCATGCACTGATGACGTGGCTGTTCGGGCACTGATCACGTGTTTATCAGGCAGTGATCAGTGACTGACAGGCGCTGATCAGGGGCCTGTGCACGCACTGATCAGGTGGCTGATCAGGAACTGACCACCTGACCGCGCATGCACTGATCACGTGGCTGGTCGTTCACTGATCACGTGTTTATCATATGGTGATCACGTGACTGAGAGGCGCTGATCACGTGCCTGTGCAGTCAGTGATCACGTGGCTGAGCAGGCACTGATATCATGACTGAGCATGCACTGATCATGTGCCGGGAGTCGGGGAGGCATTCCACTCTGGACAAAGGTCATGAGGAAGGAGGCTCGGCATAGGCAAATGCGGGACCGAGCCTCAGGAGTCCACCCGGATATTCTCGAGCATCTCCCCTCCAAAAAAACCGGAGTCTGCCTACTGTATTGCTTTGTGCTCTCACCTCTGATTTCACTGGGGGCTGTCCCCCACCACCATCTCGCTCTCTCTGTCAAAGAGTTAACTTACAACTCCAATTCATAAAGTTCCTTGTCATTCTTCCCTTTAACTTCCAGCTGAGTCTCCATCTGGAGCGCGGAACCCACCACGCTTACTAATTATGCCTGGGCTGCTAAGACCCACTCGAGAAGGTGTCTAGGGTGAGGCACCTTTCGCTATTCGAGAGGGCGCCTGCGGCCTACGTAAGTGGTGCAAACTTCTTGTCTTGAAGTTTGATTGGTCTTCCGCGTAAACCAAGCTACTCAGTCTCTTTTCTCCACCGAATTTTCCTACTGAGCTCTCCTCATACTATTATTCTTGACATCTCTGATTAGCATATAAATAGTCGCCTAGGCCATCTCTCCTTCGAATACCCTGGATCAGTTGGGGCTGGTCCCCGGCAGGTGGCGACCGAACAGGGACCTCAGGAGGCAATACTCAAAGAGCTGAGCAGACACGAACCACGCAATCAGCAGGCAATAAGCATGGAGCTCAGCAGTGACGAATCATGCAGCTCAACTGGCAATAATCAAGCACGTGACCAGGCAGGAATCACGCAGCTCAGCTGGCAATTGTCAAGCAGATGAGCCGACAGGAATCACGCAGCTCAGCTGGCAATTGTCATGCAGATGAGCCGGCAGGAATCACGCAGCTCAGCAGGCCCTGATCACGTGACTCTGCAGGCACTGATCACGTGGCTGATCAAGTACAGATCACGTGACTGAGCATGCACTGATCACGTGGCTATCATGCACTGATGACGTGACTGCGCATGCACTGATGACCTGGCTGATCGGGCACTGATCACATGGCTCATCATGCACTGATCACGTGTTAATCAGGCAATGATCAGTGACTGACAGGTGCCGATCATGGGACAGTGCACGCACTGATCACGTGGCTATCATGCACTGATCACGTGACTGTGCACGCACTGATCAGGTGGCTGATCAGTAACTGACCACCTGACCGCGCATGCACTGATCACGTGGCTTGTCTTTCACTGATCACGTGTTTATCATACGGTGATCACGTGACTGAGAGGCGCTGATCACGTGCCTGTGCCGTCAGTGATCACGTGGCTGAGCAGGCACTGATATCGTGACTGAGCATGCACTGATCACGTGGCTATCATGCACTGATGACGTGACTGCGCATGCACTGATGACGTGGCTGATCGGGCACTGGTCACATGGCTCATCATGCACTGATCACGTTTTTATCAGGCAATGATCAGTGACTGACCGGCGCTGATCATGGGACTGTGCACGCACTGATCACGTGGCTATCATGCACTGATCACGTGACTGCGCATGCACTGATGACGTGGCTGTTCGGGCACTGATCACGTGTTTATCAGGCAGTGATCAGTGACTGACAGGCGCTGATCAGGGGACTGTGCACGCACTGATCAGGTGGCTGATCAGGAACTGACCACCTGACCGCGCATGCAGTAATCACGTGGCTGGTCGTTGAGTGATCACGTGTTTATCATACGGTGATCACGTGACTGAGAGGCGCTGATCACGTGACTCTGCCGTCAGTGATCACGTGGCTGAGCAGGCACTGATATCGTGACTGAGCATGCACTGATCATGTGCCGGGAGCCGGGGAGGCATTCCACTCTGGACAAAGGTCATGAGGAAGGAGGCTCGGCGTAGGCAAATGCGGGATCGAGCCTCAGGAGTCCACCCGGATATTCTCCAGCATCTCCCCCCCAAAAAAACTAGAGTCTGCCTACTGTATTGCCTTGTGCTCTCACCTCTGATTTCACTGGGGGCTGTCCCCCACCACCATCTGGCTCTCTCTGTCAAAGAGTTAACTTACACCTCCAATTCATAAAGTTCCTTGTCAATCTTCCCTTTAACTTCCAGCTGAGTCTCCATCTGGAGCGCGGAACCCACCACGCTTACTAATTATGCCTGGGCTGCTAAGACCCACTCGAGAAGGTGTCTAGGGTGAGGCACCTTTCGCCATTCGAGAGGATGCCTGCGGCCTACGTAAGTGCTGCAAACTTCTTGTCTTGAAGTTTGATTGGTCTTCCGCGTAAACCAAGCTACTCAGTCTCTTTTCTCCACTGAATTTTCCTACTGAGCTCTCCTCATACTATTATTCTTGACATCTCTGATTATCATATAAATAGTCGCCTAGGCCATCTCTCCTTCGAATACCCTGGATCAGTTGGGGCTGGTCCCAGGCAGGTGGCGACCGAACAGGGACCTCAGGAGGCAATACTCAAAGAGCTGAGCAGACACGAACCACGCAATCAGCAGGCAATAAGCATGGAGCTCAGCAGTGACGAATCATGCAGCTCAACTGGCAATAATCAAGCACGTGACCAGGCAGGAATCACGCAGCTCAGCTGGCAATTGTCAAGCAGATGAGCCGACAGGAATCACGCAGCTCAGCTGGCAATTGTCATGCAGATGAGCCGGCAGGAATCACGCAGCTCAGCAGGCCCTGATCACGTGACTCTGCAGGCACTGATCACGTGGCTGATCAAGTCCAGATCACGTGACTGAGCATGCACTGATCACGTGGCTATCATGCACTGATGACGTGACTGCGCATGCACTGATGACGTGGCTGATCGGGCACTGATCACATGGCTCATCATGCACTGATCACGTGTTTATCAGGCAATGATCAGTGACTGACAGGCGCTGATCATGGGACTGTGCACGCAGTGATCACGTGGCTATCATGCACTGATCACGTGACTGCGCATGCACTGATGACGTGGCTGTTCAGGCACTGATCACGTGTTTATCAGGCAGTGATCAGTGACTGACAGGCGCTGATCAGGGGACTGTGCACGCACTGATCAGGTGGCTGATCAGGAACTGACCACCTGACCGCGCATGCAGTGATCACGTGGCTGGTCGTTCACTGATCACGTGTTTATCAGATGGTGATCACGTGACTGAGAGGCGCTGATCACGTGCCTGTGCCGTCAGTGATCACGTGGCTGAGCAGGCACTGATATCGTGACTGAGCATGCACTGATCATGTGCCGGGAGTCGGGGAGGCATTCCACTCTGGACAAAGGTCATGAGGAAGGAGGCTCGGCATAGGCAAATGCGGGATCGAGCCTCAGGAGTCCACCCGGATATTCTCGAGCATCTCCCCCCAAAAAACCGGAGTCTGCCTACTGTATTGCTTTGTGCTCTCACCTCTGATTTCACTGGGGGCTGTCCCCCACCACCATCTCGCTCTCTCTGTCAAAGAGTTAACTTACAGCTCCAATTCATAAAGTTCCTTGTCATTCTTCCCTTTAACTTCCAGCTGAGTCTCCATCTGGAGCGCGGAACCCACCACGCTGACTAATTATGCCTGGGCTGCTAAGACCCACTCGAGAAGGTGTCTAGGGTGAGGCACCTTTCGCTATTCGAGAGGGCGCCTGCGGCCTACGTAAGTGGTGCAAACTTCTTCTCTTGGAGTTTGATTGGTCTTCCGCATAAACCAAGCTACTCAGTCTCTTTTCTCCACCGAATTTTCCTACTGAGCTCTCCTCATACTATTATTCTTGACATCTCTGATTAGCATATAAATAGTCGCCTAGGCCATCTCTCCTTCGAATACCCTGGATCAGTTGGGGCTGGTCCCCGGCAGGTGGCGACCGAACAGGGACCTCAGGAGGCAATACTCAAAGAGCTGAGCAGACACGAACCACGCAATCAGCAGGCAATAAGCATGGAGCTCAGCAGTGACGAATCATGCAGCTCAACTGGCAATAATCAAGCACGTGACCAGGCAGGAATCACGCAGCTCAGCTGGCAATTGTCAAGCAGATGAGCCGACAGGAATCACGCAGCTCAGCTGGCAATTGTCATGCAGATGAGCTGGCAGGAAGCACGCAGCTCAGCAGGCCCTGATCACGTGACTCTGCAGGCACTGATCACGTGGCTGATCAAGTCCAGATCACGTGACTGAGCATGCACTGATCACGTGGCTATCATGCACTGATGACGTGACTGCGCATGCACTGATGACGTGGCTGATCGGGCACTGATCACATGGCTCATCATGCACTGATCACGTGTTAATCAGGCAATGATCAGTGACTGACAGGTGCTGATCATGGGACTGTGCACGCACTGATCACGTGGCTATCATGCACTGATCACGTGACTGTGCACGCACTGATCAGGTGGCTGATCAGTAACTGACCACCTGACCGCGCATGCACTGATCACGTGGCTGGTCTTTCACTGATCACGTGTTTATCATACGGTGATCACGTGACTGAGAGGCGCTGATCACGTGCCTGTGCCGTCAGTGATCACGTGGCTGAGCAGGCACTGATATCGTGACTGAGCATGCACTGATCATGTGCCGGGAGCCGGGGAGGCATTCCACTCTGGACAAAGGTCATGAGGAAGGAGGCTCGGCATAGGCAAATGCGGGATCGAGCCTCAGGAGTCCACCCGGATATTCTCGAGCATCTCCCCCCAAAAAAACCGGAGTCTACCTACTGTATTGCTTTGTGCTCTCACCTCTGATTTCACTGGGGGCTGTCCCCCACCACCATCTCGCTCTCTCTGTCAAAGAGTTAACTTACAGCTCCAATTCATAAAGTTCCTTGTCATTCTTCCCTTTAACTTCCAGCTGAGTCTCCATCTGGAGCGCGGAACCCACCACGCTTACTAATTATGCCTGGGCTGCTAAGACCCACTCGAGAAGGTGCCTAGGGTGAGGCACCTTTCGCTATTTGAGAGGGCGCCTGCGGCCTACGTAAGTGGTGCAAACTTCTTGTCTTGAAGTTTGATTGGTCTTCCGCGTAAACCAAGCTACTCAGTCTCTTTTCTCCACCGAATTTTCCTACTGAGCTCTCCTCATACTATTATTCTTGACATCTCTGATTAGCATATAAAGAGTCGCCTAGGCCATCTCTCCTTCGAATACCCTGGATCAGTTGGGGCTGGTCCCCGGCAGGTGGCGACCGAACAGGGACCTCAGGAGGCAATACTCAAAGAGCTGAGCAGACACGAACCATGCAATCAGCAGGCAATAAGCATGGAGCTCAGCAGTGACGAATCATGCTGCTCAACTGGCAATAATCAAGCACGTGACCAGGCAGGAATCACGCAGCTCAGCTGGCAATTGTCAAGCAGATGAGCCGACAGGAATCACGCAGCTCAGCTGGCAATTGTCATGCAGATGAGCCGGCAGGAATCACGCAGCTCAGCAGGCCCTGATCACGTGACTCTGCAGGCACTGATCACGTGGCTGATCAAGTCCAGATCACGTGACTGAGCATGCACTGATCACGTGGCTATCATGCACTGATGACGTGACTGCGCATGCACTGATGACGTGGCTGATCATGCACTGATCACGTGTTTATCAGGCAGTGATCAGTGACTGACCGGCGCTGATCATGGGATTGTGCATGCACTGATCACGTGGCTATCATGCACTGATCACGTGACTGCGCATGCACTGATGACGTGGCTGTTCGGGCACTGATCACCTGTTTATCAGGCAGTGATCAGTGACTGACAGGCACTGATCAGGGGACTGTGCACGCACTGATCAGGTGGCTGATCAGGAACTGACCACCTGACCGCGCATGCAGTAATCACGTGGCTGGTCGTTCAGTGATCACGTGTTTATCATACGGTGATCATGTGACTGAGAGGCGCTGATCACGTGACTCTGCCGTCAGTGATCACGTGGCTGAGCAGGCACTGATATCGTGACTGAGCATGCACTGATCATGTGCCGGGAGTCGGGGAGGCATTCCACTCTGGACAAAGGTCATGAGGAAGGAGGCTCGGCATAGGCAAATGCGGGATCGAGCCTCAGGAGTCCACCCGGATATTCTCGAGCATCTCCCCCCAAAAAAACCAGAGTCTGCCTACTGTATTGCTTTGTGCTCTCACCTCTGATTTCACTGGGGGCTGTACCCCACCACCATCTCGCTCTCTCTGTCAAAGAGTTAACTTACAGCTCCAATTCATAAAGTTCCTTGTCAATCTTCCCTTTAACTTCCAGCTGAGTCTCCATCTGGAGCGCGGAACCCACCACGCTTACTAATTATGCCTGGGCTGCTAAGACCCACTCGAGAAGGTGTCTAGGGTGAGGCACCTTTCGCCATTCGAGAGGGTGCCTGCGGCCTACGTAAGTGCTGCAAACTTCTTGTCTTGAAGTTTGATTGGTCTTCCGCGTAAACCAAGCTACTCAGTCTCTTTTCTCCACCGAATTTTCCTACTGAGCTCTCCTCATACTATTACTCTTGACATCTCTGATTAGCATATAAATAGTCGCCTAGGCCATCTCTCCTTCGAATACCCTGGAACAGTTGGGGCTGGTCCCCGGCAGGTGGCGACCGAACAGGGATCTCAGGAGGCAATACTCAAAGAGCTGAGCAGACACGAACCACGCAATCAGCAGGCAATAAGCATGGAGCTCAGCAGTGACGAATCATGCAGCTCAACTGGCAATAATCAAGCACGTGACCAGGCAGGAATCACGCAGCTCAGCTGGCAATTGTCAAGCAGATGAGCCGACAGGAATCACGCAGCTCAGCTGGCAATTGTCATGCAGATGAGCCGGCAGGAATCACGCAGCTCAGCAGGCCCTGATCACGTGACTCTGCAGGCACTGATCACGTGGCTGATCAAGTCCAGATCACGTGACTGAGCATGCACTGATCACGTGGCTATCATGCACTGATGACGTGACTGCGCATGCACTGATGACGTGGCTGATCGGGCACTGGTCACATGGCTCATCATGCACTGATCTCGTGTTTATCAGGTAATGATCAGTGACTGACAGGCGCTGATCATGGGACTGTGCACGCACTGATCACGTGGCTATCATGCACTGATCACGTGACTGCGCATGCACTGATGACGTGGCTGTTCGGGCAGTGATCACGTGTTTATCAGGCAGTGATCAGTGACTGACAGGCGCTGATCAGGGGACTGTGCACGCACTGATGAGGTGGCTGATCAGGAACTGACCACCTGACCGCGCTTGCAGTGATCACGTGGCTGGTCGTTCACTGATCACGTGTTTATCATACGGTGATCATGTGACTGAGAGGCGCTGATCACGTGACTGTGCCGTCAGTGATCACGTGGCTGAGCAGGCACTGATATCGTGACTGAGCATGCACTGATCATGTGCCGGGAGCCGGGGAGGCATTCCACTCTGGACAAAGGTCATGAGGAAGGAGGCTCGGCATAGGCAAATGCGGGATCGAGCCTCAGGAGTCCACCCGGATATTCTCGAGCATCTCCCCCCAAAAAAAGAGTCTGCCTACTGTATTGCCTTGTGCTCTCACCTCTGATTTCACTGGGGGCTGTCCCCCACCACCATCTCGCTCTCTCTGTCAAAGAGTTAACTTACAGCTCCAATTCATAAAGTTCCTTGTCATTCTTCCCTTTAACTTACAGCTGAGTCTCCATCTGGAGCGCGGAACCCACCACGCTTACTAATTATGCCTGGGCTGCTAAGACCCACTCGAGAAGGTGCCTAGGGTGAGGCACCTTTCGCTATTCGAGAGGGCGCCTGCGGCCTACGTAAGTGGTGCAAACTTCTTGTCTTGAAGTTTGATTGGTCTTCCGCGTAAACCAAGCTACTCAGTCTCTTTTCTCCACCGAATTTTCCTACTGAGCTCTCCTCATACTATTATTCTTGACATCTCTGATTAGCATATAAAGAGTCGCCTAGGCCATCTCTCCTTCGAATACCCTGGATCAGTTGGGGCTGGTCCCCGGCAGGTGGCGACCGAACAGGGACCTCAGGAGGCAATACTCAAAGAGCTGAGCAGACACGAACCATGCAATCAGCAGGCAATAAGCATGGAGCTCAGCAGTGACGAATCATGCTGCTCAACTGGCAATAATCAAGCACGTGACCAGGCAGGAATCACGCAGCTCAGCTGGCAATTGTCAAGCAGATGAGCCGACAGGAATCACGCAGCTCAGCTGGCAATTGTCATGCAGATGAGCCGGCAGGAATCACGCAGCTCAGCAGGCCCTGATCACGTGACTGAGCATGCACTGATCACGTGGCTGATCATGCACTGATGACGTGACTGCGCATGCACTGATGACGTGGCTGATCGGGCACTGATCACATGGCTCATCATGCACTGATCACGTGTTTATCAGGCAATGATCAGTGACTGACAGGCGCTGATCATGGGACTGTGCACGCACTGATCACGTGGCTATCATGCACTGATCACGTGACTGCGCATGCACTGATGACGTGGCTGTTCGGGCACTGATCACGTGTTTATCAGGCAGTGATCAGTGACTGACAGGCGCTGATCAGGGGACTGTGCACGCACTGATCAGGTGGGTGATCAGGAACTGACCACCTGACCGCGCATGCAGTGATCACGTGGCTGGTCGTTCACTGATCACGTGTTTATCATATGGTGATCACGTGACTGAGAGGCGCTGATCACGTGACTGTGCCGTCAGTGATCACGTGGCTGTGCAGGCACTGATATCGTGACTGTGCATGCACTGATCATGTGCCGGGAACCGGGGAGGCATTCCACTCTGGACAAAGGTCATGAGGAAGGAGGCTCGGCATAGGCAAATGCGGGATCGAGCCTCAGGAGTCCACCCGGATATTCTCGAGCATCTCCCCCCCAAAAAAACCAGAGTCTGCCTACTGTATTGCTTTGTGCTCTCACCTCTGATTTCACTGGGGGCTGTCCCCCACCACCATCTGGCTCTCTCTGTCAAAGAGTTAACTTACACCTCCAATTCATAAAGTTCCTTGTCAATCTTCCCTTTAACTTCCAGCTGAGTCTCCATCTGGAGCGCGGAACCCACCACGCTTACTAATTATGCCTGGGCTGCTAAGACCCACTCGAGAAGGTGTCTAGGGTGAGGCACCTTTCGCCATTCGAGAGGGTGCCTGCGGCCTACGTAAGTGCTGCAA
Source organism: Bos javanicus (assembly GCF_032452875.1). Taxonomy (NCBI): domain Eukaryota; kingdom Metazoa; phylum Chordata; class Mammalia; order Artiodactyla; family Bovidae; genus Bos; species Bos javanicus. The sequence goes on from NW_026893731.1 coordinate 331,806, forward strand.
ACTTCTTGTCTTGAAGTTTGATTGGTCTTCCGCGTAAACCAAGCTACTCAGTCTCTTTTCTCCACCGAATTTTCCTACTGAGCTCTCCTCATACTATTATTCTTGACATCTCTGATTAGCATATAAATAGTCGCCTAGGCCATCTCTCCTTCGAATACCCTGGATCAGTTGGGGCTGGTCCCCGGCAGGTGGCGACCGAACAGGGACCTCAGGAGGCAATACTCAAAGAGCTGAGCAGACACGAACCACGCAATCAGCAGGCAATAAGCATGGAGCTCAGCAGTGACGAATCATGCTGCTCAACTGGCAATAATCAAGCACGTGACCAGGCAGGAATCACGCAGCTCAGCTGGCAATTGTCAAGCAGATGAGCCGACAGGAATCACGCAGCTCAGCTGGCAATTGTCATGCAGATGAGCCGGCAGGAATCACGCAGCTCAGCAGGCCCTGATCACGTGACACTGCAGGCACTGATCACGTGGCTGATCAAGTCCAGATCACGTGACTGAGCATGCACTGATCACGTGGCTATCATGCACTGATGACGTGACTGCGCATGCACTGATGACGTGGCTGATCGGGCACTGATCACATGGCTCATCATGCACTGATCACGTGTTTATCAGGCAATCATCAGTGACTGACCGGCGCTGATCATGGGACTGTGCACGCACTGATCACGTGGCTATCATGCACTGATCACGTGACTGCGCATGCACTGATGGCGTGGCTGTTCGGGCACTGATCACGTGTTTATCAGGCAGTGATCAGTGACTGACAGGCGCTGATCAGGGGACTGTGCACGCACTGATCAGGTGGCTGATCAGGAACTGACCACCTGACCGCGCATGCAGTGATCACGTGGCTGGTCGTTCACTGATCACGTGTTTATCATATGGTGATCACGTGACTGAGAGGCGCTGATCACGTGACTCTGCCGTCAGTGATCACGTGGCTGAGCATGCACTGATATCGTGACTGAGCATGCACTGATCATGTGCCGGGAGCCGGGGAGGCATTCCACTCTGGGCAAAGGTCATGAGGAAGGAGGCTCGGCATAGGCAAATGCGGGATCGAGCCTCAGGAGTCCACCCGGATATTCTCGAGCATCTCCCCCCCCAAAAAAACCGGAGTCTGCCTACTGTATTGCTTTGTGCTCTCACCTCTGATTTCACTGGGGGCTGTCCCCCACCACCATCTCGCTCTCTCTGTCAAAGAGTTAACTTACAGCTCCAATTCATAAAGTTCCTTGTCATTCTTCCCTTTAACTTCCAGCTGAGTCTCCATCTGGAGCGCGGAACCCACCACGCTTACTAATTATGCCTGGGCTGCTAAGACCCACTCGAGAAGGTGTCTAGGGTGAGGCACCTTTCGCTATTCGAGAGGGCGCCTGCGGCCTACGTAAGTGGTGCAAACTTCTTGTCTTGAAGTTTGATTGGTCTTCCGCGTAAACCAAGCTACTCAGTCTCTTTTCTCCACCGAATTTTCCTACTGAGCTCTCCTCATACTATTATTCTTGACATCTCTGATTAGCATATAAATAGTCGCCTAGGCCATCTCTCCTTCGAATACCCTGGATCAGTTGGGGCTGGTCCCCGGCAGGTGGCGACCGAACAGGGACCTAAGGAGGCAATACTCAAAGAGCTGAGCAGACACGAACCACGCAATCAGCAGGCAATAAGCATGGAGCTCAGCAGTGACGAATCATGCAGCTCAACTGGCAATAATCAAGCACGTGACCAGGCAGGAATCACGCAGCTCAGCTGGCAATTGTCAAGCAGATGAGCCGACAGGAATCACGCAGCTCAGCTGGCAATTGTCATGCAGATGAGCCGGCAGGAATCACGCAGCTCAGCAGGCCCTGATCACGTGACTCTGCAGGCACTGATCACGTGGCTGATCAAGTCCAGATCACGTGACTGAGCATGCACTGATCACGTGGCTATCATGCACTGATGACGTGACTGCGCATGCACTGATGACGTGGCTGATCGGGCACTGATCACATGGCTCATCATGCACTGATCACGTGTTTATCAGGCAATGATCAGTGACTGACAGGCGCTGATCATGGGACTGTGCACGCACTAATCACGTGGCTATCATGCACTGATCACGTGACTGTGCACGCACTGATCAGGTGGCTGATCAGTAACTGACCACCTGACCGCGCATGCACTGATCACGTGGCTGGTCTTTCACTGATCACGTGTTTATCATACGGTGATCACGTGACTGAGAGGCGCTGATCACGTGCCTGTGCCGTCAGTGATCACGTGGCTGAGCAGGCACTGATATCGTGACTGAGCATGCACTGATCATGTGCCGGGAGCCGGGGAGGCATTCCACTCTGTACAAAGGTCATGAGGAAGGAGGCTCGGCATAGGCAAATGCGGGATCGAGCCTCAGGAGTCCACCCGGATATTCCCGAGCATCTCCCCCCCAAAAAAACCGGAGTCTACCTACTGTATTGCTTTGTGCTCTCACCTCTGATTTCACTGGTGGCTGTCCCCCACCACCATCTCGCTCTCTCTGTCAAAGAGTTAACTTACAGCTCCAATTCATAAAGTTCCTTGTCATTCTTCCCTTTAACTTCCAGCTGAGTCTCCATCTGGAGCGCGGAACCCACCACGCTTACTAATTATGCCTGGGCTGCTAAGACCCACTCGAGAAGGTGCCTAGGGTGAGGCACCTTTCGCTATTTGAGAGGGCGCCTGCGGCCTACGTAAGTGGTGCAAACTTCTTGTCTTGAAGTTTGATTGGTCTTCCGCGTAAACCAAGCTACTCAGTCTCTTTTCTCCACCGAATTTTCCTACTGAGCTCTCCTCATACTATTATTCTTGACATCTCTGATTAGCATATAAATAGTCGCCTAGGCCATCTCTCTTTCGAATACCCTGGATCAGTTGGGGCTGGTCCCCGGCAGGTGGCGACCGAACAGGGACCTCAGGAGGCAATACTCAAAGAGCTGAGCAGACACGAACCATGCAATCAGCAGGCAATAAGCATGGAGCTCAGCAGTGACGAATCATGCTGCTCAACTGGCAATAATCAAGCACGTGACCAGGCAGGAATCACGCAGCTCAGCTGGCAATTGTCAAGCAGATGAGCCGACAGGAATCACGCAGCTCAGCTGGCAATTGTCATGCAGATGAGCCGGCAGGAATCACGCAGCTCAGCAGGCCCTGATCACGTGACTCTGCAGGCACTGATCACGTGGCTGATCAAGTCCAGATCACGTGACTCAGCATGCACTGATCACGTGGCTATCATGCACTGATGACGTGACTGCGCATGCACTGATGACGTGGCTGATCGGGCACTGATCACATGGCTCATCATGCACTGATCACGTGTTTATCAGGCAATCATCAGTGACTGACCGGCGCTGATCATGGGACTGTGCACGCACTGATCACGTGGCTATCATGCACTGATCACGTGACTGCGCATGCACTGATGGCGTGGCTGTTCGGGCACTGATCACGTGTTTATCAGGCAGTGATCAGTGACTGACAGGCGCTGATCAGGGGACTGTGCACGCACTGATCAGGTGGCTGATCAGGAACTGACAACCTGACCGCGCATGCAGTGATCACGTGGCTGGTCATTCACTGATCACGTGTTTATCATATGGTGATCACGTGACTGAGAGGCGCTGATCATGTGACTCTGCCGTCAGTGATCACGTGGCTGAGCATGCACTGATATCGTGACTGAGCATGCACTGATCATGTGCCGGGAGCCGGGGAGGCATTCCACTCTGGACAAAGGTCATGAGGAAGGAGGCTCGGCATAGGCAAATGCGGGATCGAGCCTCAGGAGTCCACCCGGATATTCTCGAGCATCTCCCCCCAAAAAACCGGAGTCTGCCTACTGTATTGCTTTGTGCTCTCACCTCTGATTTCACTGGGGGCTGTCCCCCACCACCATCTCGCTCTCTCTGTCAAAGAGTTAACTTACACCTCCAATTCATAAAGTTCCTTGTCATTCTTCCCTTTAACTTACAGCTGAGTCTCCATCTGGAGCGCGGAACCCACCACGCTTACTAATTATGCCTGGGCTGCTAAGACCCACTCGAGAAGGTGTCTAGGGTGAGGCACCTTTCGCTATTCGAGAGGGCGCCTGCGGCCTACGTAAGTGGTGCAAACTTCTTGTCTTGAAGTTTGATTGGTCTTCCGCGTAAACCAAGCTACTCAGTCTCTTTTCTCCACCGAATTTTCCTACTGAGCTCTCCTCATACTATTATTCTTGACATCTCTGATTAGCATATAAATAGTCGCCTAGGCCATCTCTCCTTCGAATACCCTGGATCAGTTGGGGCTGGTCCCCGGCAGGTGGCGACCGAACAGGGACCTCAGGAGGCAATACTCAAAGAGCTGAGCAGACACGAACCACGCAATCAGCAGGCAATAAGCATGGAGCTCAGCAGTGACGAATCATGCTGCTCAACTGGCAATAATCAAGCACGTGACCAGGCAGGAATCACGCAGCTCAGCTGGCAATTGTCAAGCAGATGAGCCGACAGGAATCACGCAGCTCAGCTGGCAATTGTCATGCAGATGAGCTGGCAGGAATCACGCAGCTCAGCAGGCCCTGATCACGTGACTCTGCAGGCACTGATCACGTGGCTGATCAAGTCCAGATCACGTGACTGAGCATGCACTGATCACGTGGCTATCATGCACTGATGACGTGACTGCGCATGCACTGATGACGTGGCTGATCGGGCACTGATCACATGGCTCATCATGCACTGATCACGTGTTTATCAGGCAATGATCAGTGACTGACAGGCGCTGATCATGGGAGTGTGCACGTAGTGATCACGTGGCTATCATGCACTGATCACGTGACTGCGCATGCACTGATGACGTGGCTGTTCGGGCACTGATCACGTGTTTATCAGGCAGTGATCAGTGACTGACAGGCGCTGATCAGGGGACTGTGCACGCACTGATCAGGTGGCTGATCAGGAACAGACCACCTGACCGCGCATGCACTGATCACGTTGCTGGTCGTTCACTGATCACGTGTTTATCATACGGTGATCACGTGACTGAGAGGCGCTGATCACGTGCCTGTGCAGTCAGTGATCACGTGGCTGAGCAGGCACTGATATCATGACTGAGCATGCATTAATCATGTGCCGGGAGCCGGGGAGGCATTCCACTCTGGACAAAGGTCATGAGGAAGGAGGCTCGGCATAGGCAAATGCGGGATCGAGCCTCAGGAGTCCACCCGGATATTCTCGAGCATCTCCCCCCAAAAAAACCGGAGTCTGCCTACAGTATTACTTTGGGCTCTCACCTCTGATTTTACTGGGGGCTGTCCCCCACCACCATCTCGCTCTCTCTGTCAAAGAGTTAACTTACAGCTCCAATTCATAAAGTTCCTTGTCATTCTTCCCTTTAACTTCCAGCTGAGTCTCCATCTGGAGCGCGGAACCCACCACGCTTACTAATTATGCCTGGGCTGCTAAGACCCACTCGAGAAGGTGTCTAGGGTGAGGCACCTTTCGCTATTCGAGAGGGCGCCTGCGGCCTACGTAAGTGGTGCAAACTTCTTGTCTTGAAGTTTGATTGGTCTTCCGCGTAAACCAAGCTACTCAGTCTCTTTTCTCCACCGAATTTTCCTACTGAGCTCTCCTCATACTATTATTCTTGACATCTCTGATTATCATATAAATAGTCGCCTAGGCCATCTCTCCTTCGAATAACCTGGATCAGTTGGGGCTGGTCCCCGGCAGGTGGCGACCGAACAGGGACCTCAGGAGGCAATACTCAAAGAGCTGAGCAGACACGAACCACGCAATCAGCAGGCAATAAGCATGGAGCTCAGCAGTGACGAATCATGCAGCTCAACTGGCAATAATCAAGCACGTGACCAGGCAGGAATCACGCAGCTCAGCTGGCAATTGTCAAGCAGATGAGCCGACAGGAATCACGCAGCTCAGCTGGCAATTGTCATGCAGATGAGCCGGCATGAATCACGCAGCTCAGCAGGCCCTGATCACGTGACTCTGCAGGCACTGATCACGTGGCTGATCAAGTCCAGATCAGGTGACTCAGCATGCACTGATGACGTGACTGCGCATGCACTGATGACGTGGCTGATCGGGCACTGATCACATGGCTCATCATGCACTGATCACGTGTTTATCAGGCAATGATCAGTGACTGACAGGCGCTGATCATGGGAGTGTGCACGCACTGATCACGTGGCTATCATGCACTGATCACGTGACTGCGCATGCACTGATGACGTGGCTGTTCGGGCACTGATCACGTGTTTATCAGGCAGTGATCAGTGACTGACAGGCACTGATCAGGGGACTGTGCACGCACTGATCAGGTGGCTGATCAGGAACTGACCACCTGACCGCACTTGCAGTGATCACGTGGCTGGTCGTTGAGTGATCACGTGTTTATCATACGGTGATCACGTGACTGAGAGGCGCTGATCACGTGACTGTGCCGTCAGTGATCACGTGGCTGAGCAGGCACTGATATCGTGACTGAGTATGCACTGATCATGTGCCGGGAGCCGGGGAGGCATTCCACTCTGGACAAAGGTCATGAGGAAGGAGGCTCGGCATAGGCAAATGCGGGATCGAGCCTCAGGAGTCCACCCGGATATTCTCGAGCATCTCCCCCCCAAAAATACCAGAGTCTGCCTACTGTATTGCCTTGTGCTCTCACCTCTGATTTCACTGGGGGCTGTCCCCCACCACCATCTGGCTCTCTCTGTCAAAGAGTTAACTTACACCTCCAATTCATAAAGTTCCTTGTCAATCTTCCCTTTAACTTCCAGCTGAGTCTCCATCTGGAGCGCGGAACCCACCACGCTTACTAATTATGCCTGGGCTGCTAAGACCCACTCGAGAAGGTGTCTAGGGTGAGGCACCTTTCGCCATTCGAGAGGATGCCTGCGGCCTACGTAAGTGCTGCAAACTTCTTGTCTTGAAGTTTGATTGGTCTTCCGCGTAAACCAAGCTACTCAGTCTCTTTTCTCCACCGAATTTTCCTACTGAGCTCTCCTCATACTATTATTCTTGACATCTCTGATTAGCATATACATAGTCGCCTAGGCCATCTCTCCTTCGAATACCCTGGATCAGTTGGGGCTGGTCCCCGGCAGGTGGCGACCGAACAGGGACCTCAGGAGGCAATACTCAAAGAGCTGAGCAGACACGAACCACGCAATCAGCAGGCAATAAGCATGGAGCTCAGCAGTGACGAATCATGCTGCTCAACTGGCAATAATCAAGCACGTGACCAGGCAGGAATCACGCAGCTCAGCTGGCAATTGTCAAGCAGATGAGCCGACAGGAATCACGCAGCTCAGCTGGCAATTGTCATGCAGATGAGCCGGCAGGAATCACGCAGCTCAGCAGGCCCTGATCACGTATTCTGCAGGCACTGATCACGTGGCTGATCAAGTCCAGATCACGTGACTGAGCATGCACTGATCACGTGGCTATCATGCACTGATGACGTGACTGCGCATGCACTGATGACGTGGCTGATTGGGCACTGATCACATGGCTCATCATGCACTGATCACGTGTTTATCAGGCAATCATCACTGCCTGACAGGCGCTGATCATGGGACTGTGCACGCACTGATCACGTGGCTATCATGCACTGATCACGTGACTGCGCATGCACTGATGACGTGGCTGTTCGGGCACTGATCACGTGTTTATCAGGCAGTGATCAGTGACTGACAGGCGCTGATCAGGGGACTGTGCACGCACTGATCAGGTGGCTGATCAGGAACTGACCACCTGACCGCGCATGCACTGATCACGTGGCTGGTCGTTCACTGATCACGTGTTTATCATATGGTGATCACGTGACTGAGAGGCGCTGATCACGTGCCTGTGCAGTCAGTCATCACGTGGCTGAGCAGGCACTGATATCGTGACTGAGCATGCACTGATCATGTGCCGGGAGCCGGGGAGGCATTCCACTCTGGACAAAGGTCATGAGGAAGGAGGCTCGGCATAGGCAAATGCGGGATCGAGCCTCAGGAGTCCACCGGGATATTCTCGAGCATCTCCCCCCAAAAAAACCGGAGTCTGCCTACTGTATTGCTTTGTGCTCTCACCTCTGATTTCACTGGGGGCTGTCCCCCACCACCATCTCGCTCTCTCTGTCAAAGAGTTAACTTACAGCTCCAATTCATAAAGTTCCTTGTCATTCTTCCCTTTAACTTCCAGCTGAGTCTCCATCTGGAGCGCGGAACCCACCACGCTTACTAATTATGCCTGGGCTGCTAAGACCCACTCGAGAAGGTGCCTAGGGTGAGGCACCTTTCGCTATTTGAGAGGGCGCCTGTGGCCTACGTAAGTGGTGCAAACTTCTTGTCTTGAAGTTTGATTGGTCTTCCGCGTAAACCAAGCTACTCAGTCTCTTTTCTCCACCGAATTTTCCTATTGAGCTCTCCTCATACTATTATTCTTGACATCTCTGATTAGCATATAAAGAGTTGCCTAGGCCATCTCTCCTTCGAATACCCTGGATCAGTTGGGGCTGGTCCCCGGCAGGTGGCGACCGAACAGGGACCTCTGGAGGCAATACTCAAAGAGCTGAGCAGACACGAACCACGCAATCAGCAGGCAATAAGCATGGAGCTCAGCAGTGACGAATCATGCTGCTCAACTGGCAATAATCAAGCACGTGACCAGGCAGGAATCACGCAGCTCAGCTGGCAATTGTCAAGCAGATGAGCCGACAGGAATCACGCAGCTCAGCTGGCAATTGTCATGCAGATGAGCCGGCAGGAATCACGCAGCTCAGCAGGCCCTGATCACGTGACTCTGCAGGCACTGATCACGTGGCTGATCAAGTACAGATCACATGACTGAGCATGCACTGATCACGTGGCTATCATGCACTGATGATGTGACTGTGCATGCACTGATGACGTGGCTGATTGGGCACTGATCACATGGCTCATCATGCACTGATCACGTGTTTATCAGGCAATGATCAGTGACTGACAGGCGCTGATCATGGGAGTGTGCACGTAGTGATCACGTGGCTATCATGCACTGATCACGTGACTGCGCATGCACTGGTGACGTGGCTGTTCGCGCACTGATCACGTGTTTATCAGGCAGTGATCAGTGACTGACAGGCACTGATCAGGGGACTGTGCACGCACTGATCAGGTGGCTGATCAGGAACTGACCACCTGACCGCGCATGCACTGATCACGTGGCTGGTCGTTCACTGATCACGTGTTTATCATATGGTGATCACGTGACTGAGAGGCGCTGATCACGTGCCTGTGCCGTCAGTGATCACCTGGCTGATCATGCACTGATATCGTGACTGAGCATGCACTGATCATGTGCCGGGAGCCGGGGAGGCATTCCACTCTGGACAAAGGTCATGAGGAAGGAGGCTCGGCATAGGCAAATGCGGGATCGAGCCTCAGGAGTCCACCCGGATATTCTCGAGCATCTCCCCCACAAAAAAACCGGAGTCTGCCTACTGTATTGCTTTGTGCTCTCACCTCTGATTTCACTGGGGGCTGTCCCCCACCACCATCTCGCTCTCTCTGTCAAAGAGTTAACTTACAGCTCCAATTCATAAAGTTCCTTGTCATTCTTCCCTTTAACTTCCAGCTGAGTCTCCATCTGGAGCGCGGAACCCACCACGCTTACTAATTATGCCTGGGCTGCTAAGACCCACTCGAGAAGGTGCCTAGGGTGAGGCACCTTTCGCTATTTGAGAGGGCGCCTGTGGCCTACGTAAGTGGTGCAAACTTCTTGTCTTGAAGTTTGATTGGTCTTCCGCGTAAACCAAGCTACTCAGTCTCTTTTCTCCACCGAATTTTCCTATTGAGCTCTCCTCATACTATTATTCTTGACATCTCTGATTAGCATATAAAGAGTTGCCTAGGCCATCTCTCCTTCGAATACCCTGGATCAGTTGGGGCTGGTCCCCGGCAGGTGGCGACCGAACAGGGACCTCTGGAGGCAATACTCAAAGAGCTGAGCAGACACGAACCACGCAATCAGCAGGCAATAAGCATGGAGCACAGCAGTGACGAATCATGCTGCTCAACTGGCAATAATTAAGCACGTGACCAGGCAGGAATCACGCAGCTCAGCTGGCAATTGTCATGCAGATGAACCGGCAGGAATCACGCAGCTCAGCAGGCCCTGATCACGTGACTCTGCAGGCACTGATCACGTGGCTGATCAAGTACAGATCACGTGACTGAGCATGCACTGATCACGTGGCTATCATGCACTGATGACGTGACTGCGCATACACTGATGACGTGGCTGATCGGGCACTGATCACATGGCTCATCATGCACTGATCACGTGTTTATCAGGCAATGATCAGTGACTGACAGGCGCTGATCATGGGACTGTGCACGCACTGATCACGTGGCTATCATGCACTGATCACGTGACTGCGCATGCACTGATGACGTGGCTGTTCGGGCACTGATCACGTGTTTATCAGGCAGTGATCAGTGCCTGACAGGCGCTGATCAGGGGACTGTGCACGCACTGATCAGGTGGCTGATCAGGAACTGACCACCTGACCGCGCATGCACTGATCACGTGGCTGGTCGTTCACTGATCACGTGTTTATCATACGGTGATCACGTGACTGAGAGGCGCTGATCACGTGCCTGTGCCGTCAGTGATCACGTGGCTGAGCAGGCACTGATATCGTGACTGAGCATGCACTGATCATGTGCCGGGAGCCGGGGAGGCATTCCACTCAGGACAAAGGTCATGAGGAAGGAGGCTCGGCATAGGCAAATGCGGGATCGAGCCTCAGGAGTCCACCCGGATATTCTCGAGCATCTCCCCCCCAAAAAAACCAGAGTCTGCCTACTGTATTGCTTTGTGCTCTCACCTCTGATTTCACTGGGGGCTGTCCCCCACCACCATCTCGCTCTCTCTGTCAAAGAGTTAACTTACAGCTCCAATTCATAAAGTTCCTTGTCATTCTTCCCTTTAACTTCCAGCTGAGTCTCCATCTGGAGCGCGGAACCCACCACGCTTACTAATTATGCCTGGGCTGCTAAGACCCACTCGAGAAGGTGTCTAGGGTGAGGCACCTTTCGCTATTCGTGATCAGTGCATGATCAGTCTCGTAATCAGTGTATGATCAACCACGTGAACAGTGCACGATAACCAGGTAATGAGTGCATGAGAGCCAGATGATCAGGGAATTATCAGTCAGGTGATAAGTGTATGATCAGCCAAGAAATCAGTGCATGATAGCCAACTGTTCAGTGGATGATCAGTCACGTGGTCAGTGCATGATCAGTCACGTGATCAGTGCATGATCAATTATGTGATCAGTGCATGATCAGTCATGTGACCAGTGCATGGTAGCTGTGTGATCATTGTGTGATCAGCCACGTGAGCAGTGCATAATCAGCCACGTGATCAGTGCATGATAGCCACGTGATCAGTGCATGATAGCCACGTGATCAGTGGATGATCAGTCACGTGATACTTGTGTGATCCGCCACGTGATCAGTGCATGATATCCACGTAATCAGTGCAGGATAGCCACGTGATCACTTCATGAGTAGTCACGTGATCTGTGCATGACCAGCACGTGATCAGTGTATGATCAGCCACGTGATCAGTGCATGATATCCACGTGATCAGTGCATGATCAGTCATGTGAACAGTGCATGGTCAGTCACGTGATCAGTGTATGATCAGCCACGTGATCAGTGCGTGATCAATTACGTGATCAGTGTTTGATCAGCCATGTGACCAGTACATGGTAGCTATGTGATCATTGTATTATCAGCCACGTGAGCAGTGCATCATAGCCACGTGATCAGTGCATGATCAGTCACGTGATCATTGCATGATCAGCCACGTGAGCAGTGCATGATAGCCACGTGATCAGTGCATGATCAGTCACGTAATCTGTGCATGATCAATTAGGTTATCTTTGCATGATCAGTCACGTGACCAGTATATGTTAGCTACGTGATCATTGCAGGATCAGCCACGTGAGCACTGCATGATAGACACGTGATCAGTGCATGATCAGCTACATGAGCAGTGTATGATCAGCCATGTGATCAGTGCATGATCAGACACGTTAACAGTGTCTGATCAGCAACGTGATCAGAACATGATGCCTACGTGATCAGTTCATGATTACTCACGTGATCTGTGCATGACCTGGCTCGTGAACAGTGTATGATCAGCCACGTGATCAGTGCATTATAGCCACGTGATCAGTACATTATCAGTCAAGTGATCAGTGGGTGAACAGTCACGTGATCAGTGCATGATGAGCCACGTGATCAGTTCAGGATAAATTACGTGATCAGGGCATGATCAGTCACGTGACCAGTACATGGATGCTACATGATCACTGCATGATCAGCCACGTGAGCAGTGCATGATAGCCATGTGATCAGTGCATGATCAGTCACGTGATCAGTACATGATCAGTCACTTGAACAGTGCATGATCATTTACGTGATTTGTGCATGATGAATCACGTGACCAGTATATGGTAGCTACTTGATCATTGCATGACCAGCCACTTGAGCAGTGCATGATGGCCACGTGATATGTGCATGATCAGTTACGTGAGCAGAGTATGATCAGCCATGTGATCAGTGCATGAGTGCCACGGGATCAGTGCATGATCAGTCACGTAACAGGTGTGTGATCAGCCACGTGAACAGTGCATGTTCAGCCACGTGATCAGTGCATGATAGCCACGTGATCAGTGCATGATCAATCACGTGATCAGTGTATGATCATCCACGTGAACAGTGCATGCTCAGTCACGTGATCAGGGCCTGCTGAGCTGCGTGATTACTGTCTGTTCATCTGCTTAACAATTGCAAGCTGAGCTGCAAGATTCCTGCCTGACATCTGCTTCACAATTCGCAGCTGTGCTGCGTAATTCCTGCCTGCTCAGCTGCTTGATTATTGCCAGCTGAGCAGCATGATTCCTCACACCTGAGTTCAATGATTATTGCCTGCTGACTGTATGATTCGTGCCTACTCTGCTCTTTGTTTATTGCCTCCAGAGGCACTTGATCAGTGTATGATAGCAAACATGATGAGCGCATGATCAGTCACATGATCAGTGCCTGATCCGTCACGTGATCAGTGCATGATCCGTCACGTGATCAGTGCCTGATCCGTCACGTGATCAGTGCATGATCAGTCACGTGATCAGTGAATGATCAATTACGTCATCATTGCATGATCAGCCACGTGATCAGTGCATGATTGCCACGTGATCAGTGCATGATAGCCACGTGATCAGTGCATGATCAGTCACGTGATACGTGTGTGATCAGCCACGTGATCAGTGCATGATATCCACGTGATCAGTACAGGATAGCCACGTGATCACTTCATGATTAGTAACGTGATCTGTACATGATCAGTCACGTGATACGTGTGTGATCAGCCAGGTGATCAGTGCGTGGTGACCCACGTGATCAGTGCAGGATCAATTACGTGATCAGTGCATGATCAGTCACATGACCACTACATGGTAGCTACGTGATCATTGCATGATCACCCACGTGATCAGTGCATGATAGCCACGTGATCAGAGCATGATAGTCACCTGAGCAGTGCATGATCAGTCACGTGATACGTGTGTGATCAGCCACGTGATCAGTGCATGATATCAGTGCATGATAGCCCGTGATCAGTGCATGATAGCCACGATATCAGTGCATGATCAGTCACGTGATACGTGTGTGATCAGCCACGTGATCAGTGCATGTTATCCACGTGATCAGTGCATGATAGCCACGTGATCAGTGCATGAGAGCCTTGTGATCAGTGCATGATCAGTCAGGAGATATATGTGTGATCAGCCACGTGATCAGTGCAGGATCAATTACGTGATCAGTGCATGATCAGTCAAGTGACCAGTACATGGTTGCTACGTGATCATTTCAAGATCAGCCACGTGAGCAGTGCATGATAGCCACGTGAACAGTGCATGATCTGTCACGTGACCAGTACATGGTAGCTACGTGGTCATTGCATGATCAGCCACGTGATCAGTGCATGATAGCCACGTGATCAGTGCATGATCAGTCACGTGATACGTGTGTGATCAGCCACGTGATCAGTGCATGATCAATTACTTTACCATTGCATGATCAGTCACGTGACCAGTACATGTTAGCTACGTGAACATTGCAGGATCAGCCACGTGAGCACTGCATGATAGACACGTGATCAGTGCATGATCAGCTACATGAGCAGTGTCTGAGCAGCCACGTGATTAGTGCATGATCAGACACGAGAACAGTGTATGATCATCCACGTTTTCAGTGCATGGGCCGTCATGTGTTCAGTGCATGATATACACATGATCAGTGCATGATCAGTCTCGTGATCAGTGTATGATCAGCCAAGTAAACAGTGCATGATAGCCAACTGTTCAGTGGATGATCAGTCACGTGATCAGTGCATGATCAGTCACGTGATCAGTACATGATCAGTCACATGAACAGTGCATGATCAAATACGTGATCTGTGCATAATGAATCACATGACCATTATATGGTAGCTAGTGATCATTGCATGACCAACCAAGTGAGCAGTGCATGATAGCCATGTGATGTGTGCATGATCAGTTATGTGAGCAGAGTATGATCAGCCACGTGATCAGTGCATGATTGCCACGTGATCAGTGCATGATCAGTCATGTGACAGGTGTGTGATCAGCCACGTGAACAGTGCATGTTCAGCCACGTGATCAGTGCATGATAGCCACGTGATCAGTGCATGATCAGTTACCTGAGCAGTATATGATCAGCCACCTCATCAGTGCATGGTCAGACACGTGAACAGTGTATTATCAGCCACATGATCAGTGCATGATATCCAAGTGATCAGTGCATGATCAATCACGTGATCAGTGTTTGATAAGCCACGTGAACAGTGCATGCTCAGTCACGTGATCAGGGCCTGCTGAGCTGCGTGATTACTGTCTGCTCATCTGCTTGACAATTTCCAGCAGAGCTGCACGATTCCTGCCTGTCATCTGCTTGACAATTGCCAGCTGTGCTGCGTAATTCCTACCTGCTCAGCTGCTTGATTATTGCCAGCTGAGCAGCATGATTCCTCACACCTGAGTTCCATGATTATTGCCTGCTGACTGTTTGATTCGTGCCTACTCAGCTCTTTGTTTATTGCCTCCAGAGGCACATGATCAGTGTATGATACCAAACATGATCAGCGCATCATCAGTCACATGGTCAGCGCCATTAAGTCACGTGATCACTACATGATAGTCATGTGATCAGTCCATGCTGAGTCACGGTATCAGTGCATGATCAGCCACGTGATCAGTGCATGATAGCCACGTGATCATTGCATGAGAGCCACGTGATCAGTGCATGATCAGCCAGGTGATCAGTGCATGATAGCCACGTGATCAGTTCATGATTAGTCACGTGATCTGTGCATGACCAGGCAGGTGATCAGTGTATGATCAGCCACGTGAACAGTGCATGATAGGCAAGTGATCAGTGCATGGTCAGTCATCTGATGGGTGTATGATTAGTCACGTGACCAGTACATGGTAGCTACATGATCATTGCATGATCAGCCACGTGGGTAGTACATGATAGCCACGTGATCAGTGCATTATCAGTCACGAGATCAGTGCATGATCAGTCATGTGACCAGTACATGGTAGCTACGTGATCATTGCATGATCAGCTACGTGAGCAGTGCGTTATAGCCACGTGATCAGTGCATGTTCAGCCACGTGATCAGTGCATGATCAGTCACGTGATCAGTGCATCATCAGCCACGTGATCAGTGCATGACCAGGCAGGTGATCAGTACATAATCAGTCACGTGAACAGTGCATGATCATTTACGTGATCTGTGCATGGTGAATCACGTGACCATTATATGGTAGATACGAGATCATTGCATGACCAGACACGTGAGCAGTGCATTATCAGCCACATGATCAGTGCATGATAGCCATGTGATCAGTGCATGATCAGTCACGTGAACAGTGCATGATCAGCCACGTGAGCAGTGCATGACAGCCACGTGATCAGTGCATGATCAGTTTCGGGAGCATAGTATGACCAGCCACTTGATCAGTGCATGATAGCCACGTGATCACTGCATAGTCTGTCACATGATCAGTGTATGATCATCCACGTGATCAGTGCATGGGCAGTCATGTGATCAGTGCATTATATAGACGTGATCAGTGCATGATCAGTCTCGTAATCAGTGTATGATCATCCACGTGATCAGTGCACGATAGCCAGGTAATGAGTGCATGATAGCCAGATGATCAGTGCTTTATCAGTCACGTGATCAGTGTATGATCAGCCAAGTAATCAGTGCATGATAGCCAAATGATCAGTGCATGATCAATTACGTGATCAGTGTATGATCAGTCATGTGACCAGTACATGATAGCTACGTGAACTTTGCATGATTACCCACGTGATCAGTGCATGATCAGTCACGTGATACGTGTGTTATCAGCCACATGATCAGTGCATGATATCCACGTGATCATTGCATGTTAGCCACGTGATCACTTCATGAGTAGTCACGTGATCTGTGCATGACTAGGCACGTGATCAGTGTATGATCAGCCACGTGATCAGTGCATGATAGCCACGTGATCAGTGCATGATCAGTTACGTGAGCAGTGTATGATCAGCCACGTGATCAGTGCATGGTCAGACACGTGAACATTGTATGATCAGCCACGTGACCACTGCATGATACCTACTTGATCAGTTCATGATTAGTCACGTGATCTGTGCATGACAGGCACGTAATCAGTGCATGATATCCACGTGATCAGTGAATTATAGCCACCTGATCAGTTCATGATTAGTCACGTGACCTGTGCATGACGAGGCACGTGAACAGTGTTTGATCCGCCACGTGATCAGTGCATTATAGTCACGTGATCAGTGCATGATCAATTACGTGATCAGTGCATGGTCACTCACGGGACCAGTACATGGTAGCTACATGATCATTGCATGATCAGCCACGTGATCAGCGCATGATCATTTATGTGATCAGTGCAAGATCAGTTAGGTGAGCAGTGTATGATCAGCCATGTGATCAGTGCATGGTCAGACACATGAACAGTGTATGATCAGCAACGTGATCAGTGCATTATATCCAAGTGATCAGTGCATGATCAATCACTTGATCAGTGTATGATCAGCCAGGTGAACAGTGCATGCTCAGTCACGTGATCAGGGCCTGCTGAGCTGCATGATTCCTGTCTGCTCATCTGCTTGACAATTGCCAGCTGAGCTGCATGATTCCTGCCTGTCATCTGCTTGACAATTGCCAGCTGTGCTGTGTAATTCCTGCCTGCTCAGCTGCTTGATTATTGCCAGCTGAGCAGCATGATTCCTCACAGCTGAGTTCCATGATTATTGCCTGCTGACTGTATGATTCGTGCCTAATCAGCTCTTTGTTTATTGCCTCCAGAGGCACATGATCAGTGTATGATAGCAAACATAATCAGCGCATGATCAGTCACCTGATCAGCGCCATTAAGTTACGTGATCACTACATGATAGTCATGTGATCATTCCATGCTCAGTCACGGTATCAGTGCATGATCAGCCACGTGATCAGTGCATGATCTGTCACATGATTAGTGTATGAACATCCACGTGATAGGTGCATGGGCAGTCATGTGATCAGTGCTTGATATAGACGTGATCAGTGTATAATCAGTCTCGTGATCAGTGCATGATAGCCACGTGATCAGTGCATGATCAGTCACCTGATGGGTGTATGATCATTCACGTGACCTGTACATGATAGCTACGTGATCATTGCATGATCAGCCACGTGAGTAGTGCACGATAGCCACGTGAGCAGTGCATGATCAGTCACGTGATCAGTGCATGATCAGTCATGTGACTAGTACATGGTAGCTGCGTGATCATCGCATGATCAGCCACGTGAGCAGTGCATGATAGCCACGTGATCAGTGCATGATCAGACACGAGATCAGTGTATGATCAGTCATGTGATCAGTGCATGATCAGCCACGTGATCAGTGCATGACCAGGCACGTGATCAGTGTATGTCCAGCCAAGTGATCAGTGCATAATAGCCACGTGATCAGTGCATGATCGGTCACGTGATCAGTGCATGATCAGTTACGTGATCAGTGTAGGATCAGCCACGTGATCAGTGCATGATCAGCCACATGATCAGTGCATGATCAATTTTGTGATCAGTGCATGATCACTCACGTGACCAGTACATGGTAGCTACGTGATCATTGCATGAACAGCCGCGTGAGCAGTGCATGATAGCCACGTGATCAGTGCATGATCTGTCACATGATCAGTGTATGATCATCCGGGTGATCACTGCATGGGCAGTCTTGTGATCAGTGCATGGTATAGACGTGATCAGTGCATGATCAGTCTCGTGATCAGTGTATGATCAACCACGTGATCAGTGAACGATAGCCAGGTAATGAGTGCATGATAGCCAGATGATCAGTGCATTATCAGTCACGTGATCAGTGTATGATCAGCCAAGTAATCAGTGCATGATAGCCAACTGATCAGTGGATGATCAGTCACGTGATCAGTGCATGATCAGTCACGTGATCAGTGTATGTTCAGCCACGTGATCAGTGCATGATCAGCCAAATGATCAGTGCATGATCAATTATGTGATCAGTGCATGATCAGCCACGTGATCAGTGCATGGTCAGTCACGTGATCATTGCATGATCATCCAAGTGATCAGTGCATGTGGAGTCATGTAGACAATGCATGATAGCGCCGTGATCAGTGCACGATCAGTCCCGTGATGAGATATGATCAGCCAAGTGATCAGTGCAAGATAGCTACGTGATCAGTGCATGATCAGCCACGTCATCAGTGCATGATAGCCACGTCAGCAGTGCATACAATTACGTGATCAGTGCATGCGCAATCACGGGATCAGTGCATGAGAGCCACGTGATCAGTGTATGATTATTCACGTGATAGGTGTGTGATCAGCCACGTGAACAGTGCATGCTCAGTCACGTGATAAGGGCCTGCTGAGTTGCGTGATTACTGTCTGCTCATCTGCTTGACAATTGCCAGCTGAGCTGTACGATTCCTGCCTGTCATCTCCTTGACAATTGCCACCTGTGCTGCATAATTCCTGCCTGCTCATCTACTTGATTATTGCCAGCTGAGCAGCATGATTTCTCAAAGCTGAGTTCCATGATTATAGCCTGCTGACTGATTTCTGCCTACTCAGCTCTTTGTTCATTGCCTGCAGATGCACATGATCAGTGAGTGACACCAAACATGATCAGCACATGATCAGTAACATGATCAATGCATGATAAGCCAGCTGATCAGTGCATGATCAATTACGTGATCAGTGCATGATCAGTCATGTGACCAGTACATGGTAGCTGCGTGATCATTGCATGATCAGCCACGTGAACAGTGCATGATAGCCACGTGATCAGTGCATGATCAGTCACGTGATCAGTGCATGGTCAGTCACGTGTTCAGTGCATGATCAGCCACGTGATCAGTGCATGATCAATTACGTGATCAGTGCATGGTCACTCACGGGACCAGTAAATGGTAGCTACATGATCATTGCATAATCAGCCACGTGATCATCGCATGATCATTTATGTGATCAGTGCAAGATCAGTTAGGTGAGCAGTGTATGATCAGCCATGTGATCAGTGCATGGTCAGACACATGAACAGTGTATGATCAGCAACGTGATCAGTGCATTATATCCAAGTGATCAGTGCATGATCAATCACGTAATCAGTGTATGATCAGCCAGGTGAACAGTGCATGCTCAGTCACGTGATCAGGGAATGCTGAGGTGCGTAATTCCTGTCTGCTCATCTGCTTGACAATTGGCAGCTGAGCTGCATGATTCCTGCCTGTCATCTGCTTGACAATTGCCAGCTGTGCTGTGTAATTCCTGCCTGCTCAGCTGCTTGATTATTGCCAGCTGAGCAGCATGATT
This sequence comes from Bos javanicus, assembly GCF_032452875.1. Classification (NCBI taxonomy): domain Eukaryota; kingdom Metazoa; phylum Chordata; class Mammalia; order Artiodactyla; family Bovidae; genus Bos; species Bos javanicus. Next base: position 351,832 of record NW_026893731.1, read on the forward strand.
CCTCACAGCTGAGTTCCATGATTATTGCCTGATGACTGTTTGATTCATGCCTACTCAGCTCTTTGTTTATTGCCTCCAGAGGCACATGATCAGTGTATGATAGCAAACATGCTCAGCGCATGATCAGTCACATGGTCAGCACCATTAAGTCACGTGATCACTACATGATAGTCATGTGATCAGTCCATGCTCAGTCACGGTATCAGTGCATGATCAGCCACGTGATCAGTGCATGATAGCCACGTGATCATTGCATGATAGCCACGTGATCAGTGCATGATCAGCCAGGTGATCACTGAATGATTGCTACGTGATCAGTTCATGATTAGTCACGTGATCTGTGCATGACCAGGCAGGTGATCAGTGTATGATCAGCCACGTGATCAGTGCATGATAGCCACCTGATCAGTGCATGATCAGTCACCTGATGGGTGTATGATCAGTCACGTGACCGGTACATGGTAGCTACATGATCATTGCATGATCAGCCACGTGAGTAGTGCATGATAGCCACGTGCTCAGTGCACGATCAGTGACGTGATCAGTGCATGATCAATCATGTAATCTGTGCATGACCAGGCACGTGATCAGTGTATGACCAGCCATGTGATCAGTGTATGATAGCCACGTGATCAGTGCATGATAAGTCACGTGATCAGTGCATGATCAGTCAAGTGATCAGTGCATGATCAGCCACATGATCAGTGCATGATCAATTACGTCATCAGTGCATGATCAGTCACGTGACCAGTACATGTTAGCTGCGTGATCAGTGTATGACCAGCCAAGTGATCAGTGCATGATAGCCACGTGATTAGTGCATGATCAGTGACGTGATCAATGCATGATCAGTGACGTGATCAGTGCATGATCAGCCACGTGATCAGTGCATGATCAGCCACGTGATCAGTGCATGATCAGTCACGTGACCAGGACATGGTAGCTTCGTGATCATTTCATGATCAGCCACGTTAGCAGTGCATGAGAGCCACGTGATCAGTGCGTGATCAGTCACGTGATACGTGTGTGATCAGCCACGTGATCAGTGCATGATGAGTCAGGTGATCAGTGCAGGATTAATTACGTGATCAGTGCATGATCAGTCACGTGACCAGTACATGGTTGCTACGTGATCATTGCATGATCAGCCACGTGAGCAGTGCATGATAGCCACGTGATCAGTGCGTGATCAGTCACGTGATCAGTACATGATCAGTCACGTGAACAGTGCATGATCATTTACGTGATCTGTACATGATCAGTCACGTGATCAGTATATGGTAGCTACGTGAACATTGCATGACCAGCCAGGTCATAAGTGCATGATAGCCACGTGATGTTTGCATGATCAGCCACGTGAGCAGTGCATGATATCCACGTGATCAGTGCATGATAGCCACCTGATCAGTGCATGATCAGTCACGTGATCAGTGTATGATCAGTCACGTGATCAGTGCATCATCAGTCACGTGATCAGTGCATGATCAGCCACATGATCAGTGCATGATCAGTCACGTGACCAGCACATGGTAGCGGCGTGATCATTTCATGATCAGCCACGTTAGCAGTGAATGTAGACACGTGATCAGTGCATGATCAATTACGTGATCAGTGCAAGACAGTCACGTGACCAGTACATGGTAGCTACGTGATCATTGCATGTTCAGTCACGTGATCAGTGCATGATGGCCACGTGATCAGTACATGATCAGCCACGTGATCAGTGCATGATCAGTCACGTGATCAGTGCATGATATCCACGTGATCATTGCATGATCAGCCACGTGATCAGTGCATGATCAGTCACGTGATCAGTGTATGATCAGCCACGTGATCAGTGCATGATCAGTCACGTGAACAGTGCATGATAAGTCACCTGAGCAGTGTATGATCAATTACGTGATCAGTGCATGATCACTCACGTGACCAGTACATGGTAGGTACGTGATCATTGCATGATCAGCCACGTGAGCAGTGCATGATAGCCGCGTGATCACTGCATGATCTGTCACATGATCAGTGTATGTTTATCCACGTGATCAGTGCATGGGAAGTCAGGTGATCAGTGCATGATACAGACGTGATCAGTGCAAGATCAGTCTCGTGATCAGTGTATGATCAACCACGTGATCAGTGCACGATAGCCAGGTAATGAGTGCATGATAGCCAGATGATCAGTGCATTATCAGTCATGTGATCAGTGTATGCTCAGCCAAGTAATCAGTGCATGATTGCCAACTCATCAGTGCATGATCAGTCACGTTATCAGAGCATTGTCAGTCACGTTATCAGTGCATGATCAGTCACGTGATCAGTGTATGATCATCCAGGTGATCAGTGCATGTTGAGTCATGTAATCAATGCATGATAGCACCGTGATCAGTGCATGATCAGTCCCGAGATGAATGTATGATCAGCCATGTGATCAGTGCAAGATAGCTACGTGATCAGTGCATGATGAGTCACATGATCAGTGCATGATCAGCCACGTCATCAGTGCATGATAGCCACGTGAGCAGTGCATACAATTACGTGATCAGTGCATGATCAATTACGTGATCAGTGCATGATCAGTTACGTGAGTAGTGTATGATCAGCCACGTGATCACTGCATGCTCAGACACGTGAACAGTGTATGATTAGCCACGTGAGGAATGCATGGTATCTAAGTGATCAGTGCTTGATCAATCACGTGATCAGTGTATGATCAGCCAGGTGAACAGTGCATGCTCAGTCACGTGATCAGGGCCTGCTGAGCTGCGTGATTGCTATCTGCTCATCTGCTTGACAATTGGCAGCTGAGCTGCATGAATCCTGCCTGTCATCTGCTTGACAATTGCCAGCTGTGCTGTCTAATTCCTGCCTGCTCAGCTGCTTGATTATTGCCAGCTGAGCAGCATGATTCCTCACACCTGAGTTCCAGGATTATTGCCTGCTGAGTGTTTGATTCGTGCCTACTCAGCTCTTTGTTTATTGCCTCCAGAGGCACATGATCAGTGTATGATAGCAAACATGTTCAGCACATGATCAGTCACATGGTCAGCGCCATTAAGTCACGTGATCACTACATGATAGTCATGTGATCAGTCCATGCTCAGTCACAGTATCAGTGCATGATAGCCACGTGATCAGTGCATGATAGCCACGTGATCAGCGCATGATCAGCCAGGTGATCAGTGTATGTTTGCTACGTGATCAGTTCATGATTAGTCACGTGATCTGTGCATGACCAGGCAGGTGATCAGTGTATGATCAGCCACGTGAACAGTGCATGATAGCCACGTGATCAGTGCATGATTAGTCACCTGATGGGTGTATGATCGGTCACGTGACCGGTACATGGTAGCTACATTATCATTGCATGATCAGCCACGTGAGTAGTGCATGATAGCCACGTGATCAGTGCATGATCAGTGACGTGATCAGTGCATGATCAGTCATGTAAGCTGTGCATGACCAGGCACGTGATCAGTGTATGACCAGCCATGTGATCAGTGCATGATAGCCACGTGATCAGTGCATGATAAGTCACGTGATCAGTGCATGATCAGTCAAGTGATCAGTGCATGATCAGCCACATGATCAGTGCATGATCAATTACGTCATCAGTGCATGATCAGTCACGTGACCAGTACATGGTAGCTGCGTGATCAGTGTATGACCAGCCAAGTGATCAGTGCATGATAGCCACGTGATCAGTGCATGATCAGTCACGTGATCAGTGCATGATCAGTCACGTGATCAGTGCATGATCAGCCACATGATCAGTGCATGATCAGTCACGTGACCAGCACATGGTAGCGGCGTGATCATTTCATGATCAGCCACGTTAGCAGTGAATGTAGACACGTGATCAGTGCTTGATCAGCCACGTGATCAGTGCATGATCAATTACGTGATCAGTGCAAGATCAGTCACGTGACCAGTACATGGTAGCTACGTGATCATTGCATGTTCAGTCAGGTGATCAGTGCATGATGGCCACGTGATCAGTGCATGATAGCCACGTGATCACAGCATGATCAGTCACGTGATACGTGCATGATATCCACGTGATCAGTGAGTGATAGGCACGTGATCAGTGCATGATCAGTCACGTGATCAGTGTATGATCAGTCACGTGATCAGTGCATCATCAGTCACGTGATCAGTGCATGATCAGCCACATGATCAGTGCATGATCAGTCACGTGACCAGCACATGGTAGCGGCGTGATCATTTCATGATCAGCCACGTTAGCAGTGAATGTAGACACGTGATCAGTGCTTGATCAGACACGTGATCAGTGCATGATCAATTATGTGATCAGTGCAAGACAGTCACGTGACCAGTACATGGTAGCTACGTGATCATTGCATGTTCATTCACGTGATCAGTGCATGATGGCCACGTGATCAGTACATGATCAGCCACGTGATCAGTGCATGATCAGTCACGTGATCAGTGCATGATATCCACGTAATCATTGCATGATCAGCCACGTGATCAGTGCATGATCAGTCACGTGATCAGTGTATGATCAACCACGTGATCAGTGCATGATCAGTCACGTGAACAGTGCATGATAAGTCACCTGAGCAGTGTATGATCAATTACGTGATCAGTGCATGATCACTCACGTGACCAGTACATGGTAGCTACGTGATCATTGCATGATCAGCCACGTGAGCAGTGCATGATAGCCGCGTGATCACTGCATGATCTGTCACATGATCAGTGTATGTTTATCCACGTGATCAGTGCATGGGAAGTCAGATGATCAGTGCATGATACAGACGTGATCAGTGCAAGATCAGTCTCGTGATCAGTGTATGATCAACCACGTGATCAGTGCACGATAGCCAGGTAATGAGTGCACGATAGCCAGATGATCAGTGCATTATCAGTCATGTGATCAGTGTATGCTCAGCCAAGTAATCAGTGCATGATTGCCAACTCATCAGTGCATGATCAGTCACGTTATCAGAGCATTGTCAGTCACGTTATCAGTGCATGATCAGTCACGTGATCAGTGTATGATCATCCAGGTGATCAGTGCATGTTGACTCATGTAATCAATGCATGATAGCACCGTGATCAGTGCATGATCAGTCCCGAGATGAATGTATGATCAGCCATGTGATCAGTGCAAGATAGCTACGTGATAAGTGCATGATGAGTCACATGATCAGTGCATGATCAGCCACGTCATCAGTGCATGACAGCCACGTGATCAGTGCATACACTTATGTGATCAGTGCATGAGAACCACGTGATAAGTGCATGATCAGTCACGTGATAGGTGTGTGATCATCCACGTGAACAGTGCATGCTCAGTCACGTGATCAGGGCCTGCTGAGCTGCGTGATTACTGTCTGCTCATCTGCTTGACAATTGCCAGCTGAGCTGCACGATTCCTGCCTGTCATCTCCTTGACATTTGCCACCTGTGCTGCATAATTCCTGCCTGCTCATCTACTTGATTATTGCCAGCTGAGCAGCATGATTTCTCAGAGCTGAGTTCCACGATTATTGCCTGCTGACTGATTCCTGCCTACTCAGCTCTGTGTTCATTGCCTCCAGAGGCACATGATCAGTGTATGACACCAAACATGATCAGCACATGATGAGTCACATGATCAATGCATGATCAGCCACGTGAGCAGTGCATGATAGCCACGTGATCAGTTCCTGATGAGCCACGTGATCAGTGCATGATCAGTCACGTGATCAGTGCATGATCAGCCACGTGATCAGTGCATGATCAGTCACGTGACCAGTACATGGTAGGTCCGTGATCATTGCATGATCAGCCACGTGATCTGTGCATGATAGCCACGTGATCAGTGTATGATAGACACGTGATCAGTGCATGATCAGTCACGTGATCAGTGCATGATCAGCCACATGATCAGTGCATGACCAGGCACATGATCAGTGAATGACAGCCAAATGATCAGTGCATGATAGCCACTTGATCAGTGCATGATCAGTCACGTGATCAGTGCATGATCATCCACGTGATCAGTGCATGTGGAGTCATGTAGTCAATGCATAATAGCGCCGCAATCAGTGCACGATCTGTCCCGTGATGATGTAGGATCAGCCAAGTGATCACTGCAATTTAGCTACGTGATCAGTTCATGATCAGTCACATGATCAGTGCATGATCAGCCACGTCATCAGTGCATGATAGCCACGTGAGCAGTGCATAAAATTACATGATCAGTGCATGCGCAATCACGTGATCTGTGCATGAGAGCCACGTGATCAGTGCATGGTCATTGACGTGATAGGTGTTTGATCAGTGACGTGAACAGTGCATGATCAGTCACGTGGTAGGTGTGTGATCATCCACGTGAACAGTGCATGCTCAGTCACGTGATCAGGGCCTGCTGAGCTGCGTGATTACTGTCTGCTCATCTGCTTGACAATTGCCAGCTGAGCTGTACGATTCCTGCCTGTCATCTCCTTTACAATTGCCATCTGTGCTGCATAATTCCTGCCTGCTCATCTACCTGATTATTGCCAGCTGAGCAGCATGATTTCTCAGAGCTGAGTTCCATGATTATTGCCTACTGATTCCTGCCTACTCAGCTCTTTGTTCATTGCCTCCAGAGGCACATGATCAGTGTACAACACCAAATATGATCAGCACATGATGAATCACATAATCAATGCATGATAAGCCAGGTGATCAGTGCATGATCAATTACGTGATCAGTGCATGATCAGTCATGTGACCAGTACATTGTAGCTGCGTGATCATTGCATGATCAGCCACGTGATCAGTGCATGATCGGCCACGTGATCAGTGCATGATCAGTCACGTGATCAGTGCATGATCAGCCACGTGATCAGTGCATGATCAGTCACGTGACCAGTACATGGTGGCTACGTGATCATTGCATGATCAGCCACGTGATCTGTGCATGATAGCCACGTGATCAGTGCATGATCAGTCACGTGATACGTGTGTGATCAGCCATGTGATCAGTGCATGATATCCACGTGATCAGTGCAGGATAGCCACGTGATCACTTCATGATTAGTCACGTGATCTGTACATGATCAGTCACGTGATACGTGTGTGATCAGCCACCGGATCAGTGCGTGATGAGCCACGTGATCAGTGCAGGATCAATTACGTGATCAGTGCATGATCAGTCACCAGACCATTACATGGTTGCTACGTGATTGTTGCATGTTCAGCCACGTGAGCAGAGCATGATAGCCACGTGATCAGGGCATGATCAGTCACGTGATCAGTACATGATCAGTCACGTGAACAGTGCATGATCATTTACGTGATCTGTGCATGATCAGTCACGTGACCAGTATATGGTAGCTTCGTGATCATTCCATGACGAACCACGTGAGCAGTGCATGATAGCCACATGATGTGTGCATGATGAGTTACGTGAACAGAGTATGATCAGCCACGTGATCAGTGCATGAGTGCCACGTGATCAGTGCATGATATGTCACGTGACAGGTGTGTGATCAGCCACGTGAACAGTGCATGTTCAGCCACGTGATCAGTGCATGATAGCCACGAGATCAGTGCATGTTCAGTTACCTGAGCAGTGTATGATCAGCCACGTGATCAGTGCATGGTCAGACACGTGAACAGTGTATGATCAGCCACGTGATCAGTGCATGATATCCAAGTGATCAGTGCATGATCAATCACGTGATCAGTGTATGATCTGCCACGTGAACAGTGCATGCTCAGTCACGTGATCAGGGCCTGCTGAGCTGCGTGATTACTGTCTGCTCATCTGCTTGACAATTGCCAGCTGAGCTGCACGATTCCTGCCTGTCATCTGCTTGACAATTGCCAGCTGTGCTGCGTAATTCCTGCCTGCTCAGTTGCTTGATTATTGCCAGCTGAGCAGCATGATTCCTCACAGCTGAGTTCCATGATTATTGCCTGCTGACTGTATGATTCGTGCCTACTCAGCTCTTTGTTTATTGCCTCCAGAGGCACATGATCAGTGTATGATAGCAAACATGATCAGCGCATGATCAGTCACATGATCAGCGCCATTAAGTTACGTGATCACTACATGATAGTCATGTGATCAGTCCATGCTCAGTCACGGTATCACTGCATGATCAGCCACGTGATCAGTGCATGATCTTTCACATGATTAGTGTATGAACATCCACTTGATCAGTGCATGGGCAGTCATGTGATCAGTGCATGATATAGACGTGATCAGTGCATAATCAGTCTCGTGATCAGTGCATGATAGCCACGTGGTCAGTGCATGATCAGTCACTTGATGGGAGTATGATAATTCACGTGACCTGTACATGATAGCTACCTGATCATTGCATGATCAGCCACGTGAGTAGTGCACGATAGCCACGTGTTCACTGCATGATCAGTCACGTGATCAGTGCATGATCAGTCATGTGACCAGTACATGGTAGCTGCGTGATCATCGCATGATCAGCCACGTGAGCAGTGAATGATAGCCACGTGATCAGTGCATGATCAGACACGAGATCAGTGTATGATCAGTCATGTGATCAGTGCATGATCAGCCACGTGATCAGTGCATGACCAGGCACGTGATCAGTGTATGTCCAGCCAAGTGATCAGTGCATAATAGCCACGTGATCAGTGCTTGATCAGTCACGTGATCAGTGCATGATCAGTTACGTGATCAGTGTAGGATCAGCCACGTGATCAGTGCATGATCAATTTTGTGATCAGTGCATGATCACTCACGTGACCAGTACATGGTAGCTACGTGATCATTGCATGAACAGCCGCGTGAGCAGTGCATGATAGCCACGTGATCAGTGCATGATCTGTCACATGATCAGTGTATGATCATCCGGGTGATCACTACATGGGCAGTCTTGTGATCAGTGCATGGTATAGACGTGATCAGTGCATGATCAGTCTCGTGATCAGTGTATGATCAACCACGTGATCAGTGAACGATAGCCAGGTAATGAGTGCATGATAGCCAGATGATCAGTGCATTATCAGTCACGTGATCAGTGTATGATCAGCCAAGAAATCAGTGCATGATAGCCAACTGATCAGTGGATGATCAGTCACGTGATCAGTGCATGATCAGTCACGTGATCAGTGTATGTTCAGCCACGTGATCAGTGCATGATCAGCCAAATGATCAGTGCATGATCAATTTCGTGATCAGTGCATGATCAGCCACGTGATCAGTGCATGATCAGTCACGTGATCAGTGCATGTGGAGTCATGTAGACAATGCATGATAGCGCCGTGATCAGTGCACGATCAGTCCCGTGATGAGTGTATGATCAGCCAAGTGATCAGTGCAAGATAGCTACGTGATCAGTGCATGATCAGCCACGTCATCAGTGCATGATAGCCACGTCAGCAGTGCATACAATTTCGTGATCAGTGCATGCGCAATCACGTGATCAGTGCATGAGAGCCACGTGATCAGTGCATGATTATTCACATGATAGGTGTGTGATCAGCCACGTGAACAGTGCATGCTCAGTCACGTGATAAGGGCCTGCTGAGTTGCGTGATTACTGTCTGCTCATCTGCTTGACAATTGCCAGCTGAGCTGTACGATTCCTGCCTGTCATCTCCTTGACAATTGCCACCTGTGCAGCATAATTCCTGCCTGCTCATCTACTTGATTATTGCCAGCTGAGCAGCATGATTTCTCAAAGCTGAGTTCCATGATTATAGCCTGCTGACTGATTTCTGCCTACTCAGCTCTTTGTTCATTGCCTGCAGATGCACATGATCAGTGTTTGACACAAAACATGATCAGCACATGATCAGTAACATGATCAATGCATGATAAGCCAGCTGATCAGTGCATGATCAATTACGTGATCAGTGCATGATCAGTCATGTGACCAGTACATGGTAGCTGCGTGATCATTGCATGATCAGCCACGTGAACAGTGAATGATAGCCACGTGATCAGTGCATGATCAGTCACTTGATCAGTGCATGGTCACTCACCGGAGTAGTACATGGTAGCTACATGATCATTGCATGATCAGCCACGTGATCAGCGCATGATCAATTATGTGATCAGTGCAAGATCAGTTAGGTGAGCAGTGTATGATCAGCCATGTGATCAGTGCATGGTCAGACACGTGAACAGTGTATGATCAGCAACGTGATCAGTGCATTATATCCAAGTGATCATTGCATGATCAGCCACGTGATCAGTGCATGATCAGTCACGTGATCAGTGCCTGATATCCACGTGATCATTGCATGATCAGCCACGTGATCAGTGCATGATCAGTCACGTGATCAGTGTATGATCAACCACGTGATCAGTGCATGATCAGTTACGTGAACAGTGCATGATAAGTCACCTGAGCAGTGTATGATCAATTACATGATCAGTGCATGATCACTCACGTGACCAGTACATGGTAGCTACGTGATCATTGCATGATCAGCCACGTGAGCAGTGCATGATAGCCGCGTGATCACTGCATGATCTGTCACATGATCAGTGTATGTTTATCCACGTGATCAGTGCATGGGAAGTCAGGTGATCAGTGCATGATACAGACGTGATCAGTGCAACATCAGTCTCGTGATCAGTGTATGATCAACCACGTGATCAGTGCACGATAGCCAGGTAATGAGTGCACGATAGCCAGATGATCAGTGCATTATCAGTCATGTGATCAGTGTATGCTCAGCCAAGTAATCAGTGCATGATTGCCAACTCATCAGTGCATGATCAGTCACGTTATCAGAGCATTGTCAGTCACGTTATCAGTGCATGATCAGTCACGTGATCAGTGTATGATCATCCAGGTGATCAGTGCATGTTGACTCATGTAATCAATGCATGATAGCACTGTGATCAGTGCATGATCAGTCCCGAGATGAATGTATGATCAGCCATGTGATCAGTGCAAGATAGCTACGTGATAAGTGCATGATGAGTCACATGATCAGTGCATGATCAGCCACGTCATCAGTGCAAGACAGCCACGTGATCAGTGCATACAATTATGTGATCAGTGCATGAGAGCCACGTGATAAGTGCATGATCAGTCACGTGATAGGTGTGTGATCATCCACGTGAACAGTGCATGCTCAGTCACGTGATCAGGGCCTGCTGAGCTGCGTGATTACTGTCTGCTCATCTGCTTGACAATTGCCAGCTGAGCTGCACGATTCCTGCCTGTCATCTCCTTGACATTTGCCACCTGTGCTGCATAATTCCTGCCTGCTCATCTACTTGATTATTGCCAGCTGAGCAGCATGATTTCTCAGAGCTGAGTTCCACGATTATTGCCTGCTGACTGATTCCTGCCTACTCAGCTCTGTGTTCATTGCCTCCAGAGGCACATGATCAGTGTATGACACCAAACATGATCAGCACATGATGAGTCACATGATCAATGCATGATCAGCCACGTGAGCAGTGCATGATAGCCACGTGATCAGTTCCTGATGAGCCACGTGATCAGTGCATGATCAGTCACGTGATCAGTGCATGATCAGCCACGTGATCAGTGCATGATCAGTCACGTGACCAGTACATGGTAGGTCCGTGATCATTGCATGATCAGCCACGTGATCTGTGCATGATAGCCACGTGATCAGTGTATGATAGACACGTGATCAGTGCATGATCAGTCACGTGATCAGTGCATGATCAGCCACATGATCAGTGCATGACCAGGCACATGATCAGTGAATGACAGCCAAATGATCAGTGCATGATAGCCACTTGATCAGTGCATGATCAGTCACGTGATCAGTGCATGGTCAGTCACGTGATCAGTGCATGATCATCCACGTGATCAGTGCATGTGGAGTCATGTAGTCAATGCATAATAGCGCCGCAATCAGTGCACGATCTGTCCCGTGATGATGTAGGATCAGCCAAGTGATCACTGCAATTTAGCTACGTGATCAGTTCATGATCAGTCACATGATCAGTGCATGATCAGCCACGTCATCAGTGCATGATAGCCACGTGAGCAGTGCATAAAATTACATGATCAGTGCATGCGCAATCACGTGATCTGTGCATGAGAGCCACGTGATCAGTGCATGGTCATTGACGTGATAGGTGTTTGATCAGTGACGTGAACAGTGCATGATCAGTCACGTGGTAGGTGTGTGATCATCCACGTGAACAGTGCATGCTCAGTCACGTGATCAGGGCCTGCTGAGCTGCGTGATTACTGTCTGCTCATCTGCTTGACAATTGCCAGCTGAGCTGTACGATTCCTGCCTGTCATCTCCTTTACAATTGCCATCTGTGCTGCATAATTCCTGCCTGCTCATCTACCTGATTATTGCCAGCTGAGCAGCATGATTTCTCAGAGCTGAGTTCCATGATTATTGCCTACTGATTCCTGCCTACTCAGCTCTTTGTTCATTGCCTCCAGAGGCACATGATCAGTGTACAACACCAAATATGATCAGCACATGATGAATCACATAATCAATGCATGATAAGCCAGGTGATCAGTGCATGATCAATTACGTGATCAGTGCATGATCAGTCATGTGACCAGTACATTGTAGCTGCGTGATCATTGCATGATCAGCCACGTGATCAGTGCATGATCGGCCACGTGATCAGAGCATGATCAGTCACGTGATCAGTGCATGATCAGCCACGTGATCAGTGCATGATCAGTCACGTGACCAGTACATGGTGGCTACGTGATCATTGCATGATCAGCCACGTGATCTGTGCATGATAGCCACGTGATCAGTGCATGATCAGTCACGTGATACGTGTGTGATCAGCCATGTGATCAGTGCATGATATCCACGTGATCAGTGCAGGATAGCCACGTGATCACTTCATGATTAGTCACGTGATCTGTACATGATCAGTCACGTGATACGTGTGTGATCAGCCACCGGATCAGTGCGTGATGAGCCACGTGATCAGTGCAGGATCAATTACGTGATCAGTGCATGATCAGTCACCAGACCATTACATGGTTGCTACGTGATTGTTGCATGTTCAGCCACGTGAGCAGAGCATGATAGCCACGTGATCAGGGCATGATCAGTCACGTGATCAGTACATGATCAGTCACGTGAACAGTGCATGATCATTTACGTGATCTGTGCATGATCAGTCACGTGACCAGTATATGGTAGCTTCGTGATCATTCCATGACGAACCACGTGAGCAGTGCATGATAGCCACATGATGTGTGCATGATGAGTTACGTGAACAGAGTATGATCAGCCACGTGATCAGTGCATGAGTGCCACGTGATCAGTGCATGATATGTCACGTGACAGGTGTGTGATCAGCCACGTGAACAGTGCATGTTCAGCCACGTGATCAGTGCATGATAGCCACGAGATCAGTGCATGTTCAGTTACCTGAGCAGTGTATGATCAGCCACGTGATCAGTGCATGGTCAGACACGTGAACAGTGTATGATCAGCCACGTGATCAGTGCATGATATCCAAGTGATCAGTGCATGATCAATCACGTGATCAGTGTATGATCTGCCACGTGAACAGTGCATGCTCAGTCACGTGATCAGGGCCTGCTGAGCTGCGTGATTACTGTCTGCTCATCTGCTTGACAATTGCCAGCTGAGCTGCACGATTCCTGCCTGTCATCTGCTTGACAATTGCCAGCTGTGCTGCGTAATTCCTGCCTGCTCAGTTGCTTGATTATTGCCAGCTGAGCAGCATGATTCCTCACAGCTGAGTTCCATGATTATTGCCTGCTGACTGTATGATTCGTGCCTACTCAGCTCTTTGTTTATTGCCTCCAGAGGCACATGATCAGTGTATGATAGCAAACATGATCAGCGCATGATCAGTCACATGATCAGCGCCATTAAGTTACGTGATCACTACATGATAGTCATGTGATCAGTCCATGCTCAGTCACGGTATCACTGCATGATCAGCCACGTGATCAGTGCATGATCTTTCACATGATTAGTGTATGAACATCCGCGTGATCAGTGCATGGGCAGTCATGTGATCAGTGCATGATATAGACGTGATCAGTGCATAATCAGTCTCGTGATCAGTGCATGATAGCCACGTGGTCAGTGCATGATCAGTCACCTGATGGGAGTATGATCATTCACGTGACCTGTACATGATAGCTACATGATCATTGCATGATCAGCCACGTGAGTAGTGCACGATAGCCACGTGTTCACTGCATGATCAGTCACGTGATCAGTGCATGATCAGTCATGTGACCAGTACATGGTAGCTGCGTGATCATCGCATGATCAGCCACGTGAGCAGTGAATGATAGCGACGTGATCAGTGCATGATCAGACACGAGATCAGTGTATGATCAGTCATGTGATCAGTGCATGATCAGCCACGTGATCAGTGCATGAACAGGCACGTGATCAGTGTATGTCCAGCCAAGTGATCAGTGCATAATAGCCACGTGATCACTGCTTGATCAGTCACGTGATCAGTGCATGATCAGTTACGTGATCAGTGTAGGATCAGCCACGTGATCAGTGCATGATCAATTTTGTGATCAGTGCATGATCACTCACGTGACCAGTACATGGTAGCTACGTGATCATTGCATGAACAGCCGCGTGAGCAGTGCATGATAGCCACGTGATCAGTGCATGATCTGTCACATGATCAGTGTATGATCATCCGGGTGATCACTACATGGGCAGTCTTGTGATCAGTGCATGGTATAGACGTGATCAGTGCATGATCAGTCTCGTGATCAGTGTATGATCAACCACGTGATCAGTGAACGATAGCCAGGTAATGAGTGCATGATAGCCAGATGATCAGTGCATTATCAGTCACGTGATCAGTGTATGATCAGCCAAGAAATCAGTGCATGATAGCCAACTGATCAGTGGATGATCAGTCACGTGATCAGTGCATGAGCAGTCACGTGATCAGTGTATGTTCAGCCACGTAATCAGTGCATGATCAGCCAAATGATCAGTGCATGATCAATTATGTGATCAGTGCATGATCAGCCACGTGATCAGTGCATGATCAGTCACGTGATCAGTGCATGGTCAGTCACGTGATCATTGCATGATCATCCACGTGATCAGTGCATGTGGAGTCATGTAGACAATGCATGATAGCGCCGTGATCAGTGCACGATCAGTCCCGTGATGAGTGTATGATCAGCCAAGTGATCAGTGCAAGATAGCTACGTGATCAGTGCATGATCAGCCACGTCATCAGTGCATGATAGCCACGTCAGCAGTGCATACAATTACGTGATCAGTGCATGCGCAATCACGTGATCAGTGCATGAGAGCCACGTGATCAGTGCATGATTATTCACATGATAGGTGTGTGATCAGCCACGTGAACAGTGCATGCTCAGTCACGTGATAAGGGCCTGCTGAGTTGCGTGATTACTGTCTGCTCATCTGCTTGACAATTGCCAGCTGAGCTGTACGATTCCTGCCTGTCATCTCCTTGACAATTGCCACCTGTGCAGCATAATTCCTGCCTGCTCATCTACTTGATTATTGCCAGCTGAGCAGCATGATTTCTCAAAGCTGAGTTCCATGATTATAGCCTGCTGACTGATTTCTGCCTACTCAGCTCTTTGTTCATTGCCTGCAGATGCACATGATCAGTGTTTGACACAAAACATGATCAGCACATGATCAGTAACATGATCAATGCATGATAAGCCAGCTGATCAGTACATGATCAATTACGTGATCAGTGCATGATCAGTCATGTGACCAGTACATGGTAGCTGCGTGATCATTGCATGATCAGCCACGTGAACAGTGCATGATAGCCACGTGATCAGTGCATGATCAGTCACTTGATCAGTGCATGGTCAGTCACGTGTTCAGCGCATGATCAGCCACGTGATCAGTGCATGATCAATTACGTGATCAGTGCATGGTCACTCACCGGAGTAGTACATGGTAGCTACATGATCATTGCATGATCAGCCACGTGATCAGCGCATGATCAATTATGTGATCAGTGCAAGATCAGTTAGGTGAGCAGTGTATGATCAGCCATGTGATCAGTGCATGGTCAGACACGTGAACAGTGTATGATCAGCAACGTGATCAGTGCATTATATCCATGTGATCATTGCATGATCAGCCACGTGATCAGTGCATGTTCAGTCACGTGATCAGTGCATGATATCCACGTGATCATTGCATGATCAGCCACGTGATCAGTGCATGATCAGTCACGTGATCAGTGTATGATCAACCACGTGATCAGTGCATGATCAGTCACGTGAACAGTGCATGATAAGTCACCTGAGCAGTGTATGATCAATTACATGATCAGTGCATGATCACTCACGTGACCATTACATGGTAGCTACGTGATCAGTGCATGATCAGCCACGTGAGCAGTGCATGATAGCCGCGTGATCACTGCATGATCTGTCACATGATCAGTGTATGTTTATCCACGTGATCAGTGCATGGGAAGTCAGGTGATCAGTGCATGATACAGACGTGATCAGTGCAAGATCAGTCTCGTGATCAGTGTATGATCAACCACGTGATCAGTGCACGATAGCCAGGTAATGAGTGCACGATAGCCAGATGATCAGTGCATTATCAGTCATGTGATCAGTGTATGCTCAGCCAAGTAATCAGTGCATGATTGCCAACTCATCAGTGCATGATCAGTCACGTTATCAGAGCATTGTCAGTCACGTTATCAGTGCATGATCAGTCACGTGATCAGTGTATGATCATCCAGGTGATCAGTGCATGTTGAATCATGTAATCAATGCATGATAGCACCGTGATCAGTGCATGATCAGTCCCGAGATGAATGTATGATCAGCCATGTGATCAGTGCAAGATAGCTACGTGATAAGTGCATGATGAATCACATGATCAGTGCATGATCAGCCACGTCATCAGTGCATGACAGCCACGTGATCAGTGCATACAATTATGTGATCAGTGCATGAGAGCCACGTGATAAGTGCATGATCATTCACGTGATAGGTGTGTGATCATCCACGTGAACAGTGCATGCTCAGTCACGTGATCAGGGCCTGCTGAGCTGCGTGATTACTGTCTGCTCATCTGCTTGACAATTGCCAGCTGAGCTGCACGATTCCTGCCTGTCATCTCCTTGACATTTGCCACCTGTGCTGCATAATTCCTGCCTGCTCATCTACTTGATTATTGCCAGCTGAGCAGCATGATTTCTCAGAGCTGAGTTCCACGATTATTGCCTGCTGACTGATTCCTGCCTACTCAGCTCTGTGTTCATTGCCTCCAGAGGCACATGATCAGTGTATGACACCAAACATGATCAGCACATGATGAGTCACATGATCAATGCATGATCAGCCACGTGAGCAGTGCATGATAGCCACGTGATCAGTTCCTGATGAGCCACGTGATCAGTGCATGATCAGCCACGTGATCAGTGCATGATCAGTCACGTGACCAGTACATGGTAGGTCCGTGATCATTGCATGATCAGCCACGTGATCTGTGCATGATAGCCACGTGATCAGTGTATGATAGACACGTGATCAGTGCATGATCAGTCACGAGATCAGTGCATGATCAGCCACATGATCAGTGCATGACCAGGCACATGATCAGTGAATGACAGCCAAATGATCAGTGCATGATAGCCACTTGATCAGTGCATGATCAGTCACGTGATCAGTGCATGGTCAGTCACCTGATCAGTGCATGATCATCCACGTGATCAGTGCATGTGGAGTCATGTAGTCAATGCATAATAGCGCCACAATCAGTGCACGATCTGTCCCGTGATGATGTAGGATCAGCCAAGTGATCACTGCAATTTAGCTACGTGATCAGTTCATGATCAGTCACATGATCAGCCACGTCATCAGTGCATGATAGCCACGTGAGCAGTGCATAAAATTACGTGATCAGTGCATGTGCAATCACGTGATCTGTGCATGAGAGCCACGTGATCAGTGCATGGTCATTGACGTGATAGGTGTTTGATCAGTGACGTGAACAGTGCATGATCAGTCACGTGGTAGGTGTGTGATCATCCACGTGAACAGTGCATGCTCAGTCACGTGATCAGGGCCTGCTGAGCTGCGTGATTTCTGTCTGCTCATCTGCTTGACAATTGCCAGCTGAGCTGTACGATTCCTGCCTGTCATCTCCTTTACAATTGCCATCTGTGCTGCATAATTCCTGCCTGCTCATCTACCTGATTATTGCCAGCTGAGCAGCATGATTTCTCAGAGCTGAGTTCCATGATTATTGCCTACTGATTCCTGCCTACTCAGCTCTTTGTTCATTGCCTCCAGAGGCACATGATCAGTGTACAACACCAAATATGATCAGCACATGATGAATCACATAATCAATGCATGATAAGCCAGGTGATCAGTGCATGATCAATTACCTGATCAGTGCATGATCAGTCATGTGACCAGTACATTGTAGCTGCGTGATCATTGCATGATCAGCCACGTGATCAGTGCATGATCAGCCACGTGATCAGTGCATGATCAGTCACGTGATCAGTGCATGATCAGCCATGTGATCAGTGCATGATCAGTCACGTGACCAGTACATGGTGGCTACGTGATCATTGCATGATCAGCCACGTGATCTGTGCATGATAGCCACGTGATCAGTGCATGATCAAACACGTGATACGTGTGTGATCAGCCACGTGACCAGTGCATGATATCAGTGCATGATGGCCACGTGATCAGTGCATGATAGCCACGTGATCAGTGCATGATCAGTCACGTGATACGTGTGTGATCAGCCATGTGATCAGTGCATGATATCCACGTGATCAGTGCAGGATAGCCACGTGATCACTTCATGATTAGTCACGTGATCTGTACATGATCAGTCACGTGATACGTGTGTGATCAGCCACCGGATCAGTGCGTGATGAGCCACGTGATCAGTGCAGGATCAATTACGTGATCAGTGCATGATCAGTCACCAGACCATTACATGGTTGCTACGTGATTGTTGCATGTTCAGCCACGTGAGCAGAGCATGATAGCCACGTGATCAGGGCATGATCAGTCACGTGATAAGTACATGATCAGTCACGTGAACAGTGCATGATCATTTACGTGATCTGTGCATGATCAGTCACGTGACCAGTATATGGTAGCTTCGTGATCATTCCATGACGAACCACGTGAGCAGTGCATGATAGCCACATGATGTGTGCATGATGAGTTACGTGAACAGAGTATGATCAGCCACGTGATCAGTGCATGAGTGCCACGTGATCAGTGCATGATATGTCACATGACAGGTGTGTTATCAGCCACGTGAACAGTGCATGTTCAGCCACGTGATCAGTGCATGATAGCCACGAGATCAGTGCATGTTCAGTTACCTGAGCAGTGTATGATCAGCCACGTGATCAGTGCATGGTCAGACACGTGAACAGTGTATGATCAGCCACGTGATCAGTGGATGATATCCAAGTGATCAGTGCATGATCAATCACGTGATCAGTGTATGATCTGCCACGTGAACAGTGCATGCTCAGTCACGTGATCAGGGCCTGCTGAGCTGCGTAATTCCTGCCTGCTCAGTTGCTTGATTATTGCCAGCTGAGCAGCATGATTCCTCACAGCTGAGTTCCATGATTATTGCCTGCTGACTGTATGATTCGTGCCTACTCAGCTCTTTGTTTATTGCCTCCAGAGGCACATGATCAGTGTATGATAGCAAACATGATCAGCGCATGATCAGTCACATGATCAGCGCCATTAAGTTACGTGATCACTACATGATAGTCATGTGATCAGTCCATGCTCAGTCACGGTATCACTGCATGATCAGCCACGTGATCAGTGCATGATCTTTCACATGATTAGTGTATGAACATCCACGTGATCAGTGCATGGGCAGTCATGTGATCAGTGCATGATATAGACGTGATCAGTGCATAATCAGTCTCGTGATCAGTGCATGATAGCCACGTGGTCAGTGCATGATCAGTCACCTGATGGGAGTATGATTATTCACGTGACCTGTACATGATAGCTACATGATCATTGCATGATCAGCCACGTGAGTAGTGCACGACAGCCACGTGTTCACTGCATGATCAGTCACGTGATCAGTGCATGATCAGTCATGTGACCAGTACATGGTAGCTGCGTGATCATCGCATGATCAGCCACGTGAGCAGTGAATGATAGCCACGTGATCAGTGCATGATCAGACACGAGATCAGTGTATGATCAGTCATGTGATCAGTGCATGATCAGCCACGTGATCAGTGCATGACCAGGCACGTGATCAGTGTATGTCCAGCCAAGTGATCAGTGCATAATAGCCACGTGATCAGTGCTTGATCAGTCACGTGATCAGTGCATGATCAATTTTGTGATCAGTGCATGATCACTCACGTGACCAGTACATGGTAGCTACGTGATCATTGCATGAACAGCCGCGTGAGCAGTGCATGATAGCCACGTGATCAGTGCATGATCTGTCACATGATCAGTGTATGATCATCCGGGTGATCACTACATGGGCAGTCCTGTGATCAGTGCATGGTATAGACGTGATCAGTGCATGATCAGTCTCGTGATCAGTGTATGATCAACCACGTGATCAGTGAACGATAGCCAGGTAATGAGTGCATGATAGCCAGATGATCAGTGCATTATCAGTCACGTGATCAGTGTATGATCAGCCAAGAAATCAGTGCATGATAGCCAACTGATCAGTGGATGATCAGTCACGTGATCAGTGCATGATCAGTCACGAGATCAGTGTATGTTCAGCCACGTTATCAGTGCATGATCAGCCAAATGATCAGTGCATGATCAATTATGTGATCAGTGCATGATCAGCCACGTGATCAGTGCATGATCAGTCACGTGATCAGTGCATGGTCAGTCACGTGATCATTGCATGATCATCCACGTGATCAGTGCATGTGGAGTCATGTAGACAATGCATGATAGCGCCGTGATCAGTGCACGATCAGTCCCGTGATGAGTGTATGATCAGCCAAGTGATCAGTGCAAGATAGCTACGTGATCAGTGCATGATCAGCCACGTCATCAGTGCATGATAGCCACGTCAGCAGTGCATACAATTACGTGATCAGTGCATGCGCAATCACGTGATCAGTGCATGAGAGCCACGTGATCAGTGCATGATTATTCACATGATAGGTGTGTGATCAGCCACGTGAACAGTGCATGCTCAGTCACGTGATAAGGGCCTGCTGAGTTGCGTGATTACTGTCTGCTCATCTGCTTGACAATTGTCAGCTGAGCTGTACGATTCCTGCCTGTCATCTCCTTGACAATTGCCACCTGTGCAGCATAATTCCTGCCTGCTCATCTACTTGATTATTGCCAGCTGAGCAGCATGATTTCTCAAAGCTGAGTTCCATGATTATAGCCTGCTGACTGATTTCTGCCTACTCAGCTCTTTGTTCATTGCCTGCAGATGCACATGATCAGTGTGTGACACCAAACACGATCAGCACATGATCAGTAACATGATCAATGCATGATAAGCCAGCTGATCAGTGCATGATCAATTACGTGATCAGTGCATGATCAGTCATGTGACCAGTACATGGTAGCTGCGTGATCATTGCATGATCAGCCACTTGAACAGTGCATGATAGCCACGTGATCAGTGCATGATCAGTCACTTGATCAGTGCATGGTCAGTCACGTGTTCAGCGAATGATCAGCCACGTGATCAGTGCATGATCAATTACGTGATCAGTGCATGGTCACTCACGGGAGCAGTACATGGTAGCTACATGATCATTGCATGATCAGCCACGTGATCAGCGCATGATCAATTATGTGATCAGTGCAAGATCAGTTAGGTGAGCAGTGTATGATCAGCCATGTGATCAGTGCATGGTCAGACACGTGAACAGTGTATGATCAGCAACGTGATCAGTGCATTATATCCAAGTGATCAGTGCATGATCAATCACTTGATCAGTGTATGATCAGCCAGGTGAACAGTACATGCTCAGTCACGTGATCAGGGCCTGCTGAGCTGCGTGATTCCTGTCTGCTCATCTGCTTGACAATTGCCAGCTGAGCTGCATGATTCCTGCCTGTCATCTGCTTGACAATTGCCAGCTGTGCTGTGTAATTCCTGCCTGCTCAGCTGCTTGATTATTGCCAGCTGAGCAGCATGATTCCTCACAGCTGAGTTCCATGATTATTGCCTGCTGACTGTATGATTCGTGCCTACTCAGCTCTTTGTTTATTGCCTCCGGAGGCACATGATCTGTGTATGATAGCAAACATGCTCAGCGCATGATCAGTCACATGATCAGCGCCATTAAGTTACGTGATGACTACATGATAGTCATGTGATCAGTCCATGCTCAGTCACGGTATCAGTGCATGATCAGCCACGTGATCAGTGCATGATCTGTCACATGATTAGTGTATGAACATCCACGTGATAGGTGCATGGGCAGTCATGTGATCAGTGCATGATATAGACGTGATCAGTGCATAATCAGTCTTGTGATCAGTGCATGATAGCCAGGTGATCAGTGCATGATCAGTCACCTGATGGGTGTATGATCATTCATGTGACCTGTACATGGTAGCTACATGATCATTGCATGATCAGCCACGTGAGTAGTGCACGATAGACACGTGAGCAGTGCATGATCAGTCACGTGATCAGTGCATGATCAGTCATGTAATCTGTGCATGACCAGGCACGTGATCAGTGTATGACCAGCCAAGTGATCAGTGCATGATAGCCACGTGATCAGTGCATGATCAGTCACGTGATCAGTGCATGATCAGTCACGTGATCAGTGGATGATCAGCCACGTGATGAGTGCATGATCAGCCACATTATCAGTGCATGATCAATTACGTGATCAGTGCATGATCAGTCACCTGATGTGTGTATGATCATTCACGTGACCTGTACATGGTAGCTACATGATCATTGCATGATCAGCCACGTGAGTAGTGCATGATAGCCACGTGATCACTGCATGAACCGTCACGTGATCAGTGCATGATCAGTCATGTGACCAGTACATGGTAGATGCGTGATCATCGCATGATCAGCCACGTGAGCAGTGCATGATAGCCACGTGATCAGTACATGATCAGACACGAGATCAGTGCATGATCAGTCACGTGATCAGTGCGTGATCAGCCACGTGATCAGAGCATGACCAGGCACGTGATCAATGTATGTCCAGCCAAGTGATCAGTGCATAATAGCCACGTGATCAGTGCATGATCAGTCACGTGATCAGTGCATGATCAGTCACGTGATAGATGTGTGATCAGCCACGTGAACAGTGCATGCTCAGTCACGTGATCAGGGCCTGCTGAGCTGCGTGATTACTGTCTGCTCATCTGCTTGACAATTTTCAGCTGAGCTGCACGATTCCTGCCTGTCATCTCCTTGACAATTGCCACCTGTGGTGCGTAATTCCCGCCTGCTCATCTACTTGATTATTGCCAGCTGAGCAGCATGATTTCTCAGAGGTGAATTCCATGATTATAGCCTGCTGACTGATTCCTGCCTACTCAGCTCAGCTCTATGTTCATTGCCTCCAGAGGCACATGATCAGTGTGAGACACCAAACATGATCAGCACATGATCAGTCACATAATCAATGCATGATAAGCCAGGTGATCACTGCATGATCAATTACCTGATCAGTGCATGATCAGTCACGTGACCAGTGCATGGTAGCTACGTGATCATCGCATGATCAGCCACGTGAGCAGTGCATGATAGCCACGTGATCAGTGCATGATCAGACACGAGATCAGTGCATGATCAGTCACGTGATCAGTGCATGATCAGCCACGTGATCAGTGCGTGACCAGGCACGTGATCAGTGTATGTCCAGCCAAGTGATCAGTGCATGATAGCCACGTGATCAGTGCATGATCAATCACATGATCAGTGCGTGATCAGTCACGTGACAGGTGTGTGATCAACCACGTGAACAGTGCATGCTCAGTCACGTGATCAGGGCCTTCTGAGCTGCGTGATTACTGTCTGCTTTCTGCTTGACAATTTCCAGCTGAGCTGCATGATTCCTGCCTCTCATCTCCTTGACAATTGCCACCTGTGCTGCGTAATTCCTGCCTGCTCATCTACTTGATTATTGCCAGCTGAGCAGCATGAATCCTCACAGCTGAGTTCCATGATTATAGCCTGCTGACTGATTCCTGCCTACTCAGCTCTATGTTCATTGCCTCCAGAGGCACATGATCAGTGTGTGACACCAAACATGATCAGCACATGATCAGTCACATAATCAATGCATGATAAGCCAGGTGATCAGTGCATGATCAATTATGTGATCAGTGCATGATCAGTCATGTGACCAGTACATGGTAGCTGCGTGATCATTGCATGATCAGCGACGTGAGCAGTGCATGATAGCCACGTGATCAGTGCATGATCAATCACGTGATCTGTGCATGATCAGTCACGTGATCTATGCATGATCAGTCACGGGATCAGTGCATGATCAATTACCTGATCAGTGCATGATCAGTCACGTGACCAGTGCATGGTAGCTACGTGATCATTGCATGATCAGTCACGTGATCAGTGCATGACCAGGCACGTGATCAGTGTATGTCCAGCCAAGTGATCAGTGCATAATAGCCACGTGATCAGTGCATGATCAGTCACGTGATTAGTGCATGATCAGTTACGTGATCAGTGTAGGATCAGCCACGTGATCAGTGCATGATCAGCCACATGATCAGTGCATGATCAATTTTGTGATCAGTGCATGATCACTCACGTGACCAGTACATGGTAGCTACGTGATCATTGCATGAACAGCCGCGTGAGCAGTGCATGATAGCCACGTGATAAGTGCATGATCTGTCACATGATCAGTATATGATCATCCGGGTGATCACTGCATGGGCAGTCTTGTGATCAGTGCATGGTATAGACGTGATCAGTGTAGGAGGCAGATGATCAGTGTATGAAAGCAAACATGATCAGCGCATGATCAGTCACATGATCAGCGCCATTAAGTCACGTGATCACTACATGATAGTCATGTGATCAGTCCATGCTCAGTCAAGGTATCAGTGCATGATCAGCCACGTGATCAGTGCATGATAGCCACGTGATCATTGCATGATAGCCACATGATCACTGCATGATCAGACAGGTGATCAGTACATGATAGCTACGTAATCAGTTCATGATTAGTTACCTGATCTGTGCATGACCAGGCAGGTGATCCGTGTATGATCAGCCACGTTAAAAGTGCAATATAGCCACGTGATCAGTGCATGATCAGTCTCCTGATGGGTGTATGATCGGTAACGTGACCGGTACATGGTAGCTTCAAGATCATTGCATGATCAGCCACGTGATCAGTGCATGATAGCCACCTGATCAGGGCATGATCAGTCACGTGACCAGTGCATGATCAGTCACGTGATCAGTGCATGATAGCCACGTGATCAGTGCATGATCAGTTACGTGAGCAGTGTATGATCAGCCACGTGATCAGTGCATGGTCAGACACGTGAACAGTGTATGATCAGCCACGTGATGAGTGCATGATATCCAAGTGATCAGTGCATGATCAATCACGTGATCAGTGCATGATCAGTCACGTGATCAGTGCATGATCAGTCACGTGTTCAGTGCATGATCAGCCACGTGATCAGTGCATGATCAATTAGGTGATCAGTGCATGATCACTCAGGGGACCATTACATGGTAGCTACGTGATCATTGCATGATCAGCCACGTGAGCAGTGCATGGTCAGACATGTGAACAGTGTATGATCAAACACGTGATCAGTGCATGATATCCATGTGACCAGTGCATGATCAGTCACGTGATACGTGTGTGATCAGCCACGTGATCAGTGCATGATGAGTCAGGTGATCAGTGCAGGATTAATTACGTGATCAGTGCATGATCAGTCACGTGACCAGTACATGGTTGCTACGTGATCATTGCATGATCAGCCACGTGAGCAGTGCATGATAGCCACGTGATCAGTGCATGATCAGTCACGTGATCAGTACATGATCAGTCAACTGAACAGTGCATGATCATTTACGTGATCTGAGCATGATCAGTCACGTGACCAGTATATGGTAGCTACGTGAACATTGCATGACCAGCCAGGTGAGAAGTGCATGATAGCCACGTGATGTGTGCCTGATCAGTTACGTGAGCAGAGTATGATCAGCCACGTGATCAGTGTATGAGTGCCACATGATCAGAGCATGATCAGTCACGTGACAGGTGTGTGGTAAGCCACGTGAACAGTGCATGTTCAGCCACGTGATCAGTGCATGATATCCACGTGATCAGTGCATGATCAGTTACGTGAACAGTGTATGATCAGCCACGTGAGCAGTGCATGGTCAGACACGTGAACAGTGTATGATCAAACACGTGATCAGTGCATGATATCCACGTGATCAGTGCATGATGAGTCTCGTGAACAGTGCATGATCAGTCACGTGATCAGTGCATGATCAGCCACGTGATCAGTGCATGATCAGTCACGTGACCAGTATATGGTAGCCACGTGATCATTGCATGATCAGCCATGTGATCTGTGCATGATAGCCACGTGATCACTGCATGATAGCCACGTGATCAGTGCATGATCAGTCACGTGATCAGTGCATGATCAGCCACGTGATCAGTGCATGACGAGGCACGTGATCAGTATGACCAGCCAAGTGATCAGTGCATGATAGCCACGTGATCATTGCATGATCAGCCACGTGAGCAGTGCATGATAGCCACGTGATCAGTGCATGATCAGCCACGTGATCAGTGCATAATCAGTCACGTGCTCAGTGCATGGTCAGTCACATGATCAGTGCATGATCATCCACGTGATCAGTGCATGTGGAGTCATGTAGTCAATGCATGATAGCGCCATAATCAGTGCACGATCAGTCCGGTGATGAGTGTATGATCAGCCAAGTGATCAGTGCAAGATAGCTACGTGATCAGTGCATGATCAATCACATGATAAGTGCATGATGAGCCACGTCATCAGTGCATGATAGCCACGTGAGCAGTGCATACAATTACGTGGTCAGTGCATGCGCAATCACGTGATCAGTGCATGAGAGCCACGTGATCAGTGCATGATCATTCACGTGATAGGTGTGTGATCAGCGACGTGAACAGTGCATGCTCAGTCACGTGTTCAGGGCCTGCTGAGCTGCGTGATTACTGTCTGCTCATCTGCTTGACAATTGGCAGCTGAGCTGCATGATTCCTGCCTGTCATCTGCTTGACAATTGCCAGCTGTGCTGTGTAATTCCTGCCTGCTCAGCTGCTTGATTATTGCCAGCTGAGCAGCATGATTCCTCACAGCTGAGTTCCATGATTATTGCCTGCTGACTGTTTGATTCATGCCTACTCAGCTCTTTGTTTATTGCCTCCAGAGGCACATGATCAGTGTATGATAGCAAACATGCTCAGCGCATGATCAGTCACATGGTCAGCGCCATTAAGTCACGTGATCACTACATGATAGTCATGTGATCAGTCCATGCTCAGTCACGGTATCAGTGCATGATCAGCCACGTGATCAGTGCATGATAGCCACGTGATCATTGCATGATAGCCACGTGATCAGTGCATGATCAGCCAGGTGATCAGTGAATGATTGCGTGATCAGTTCATGATTAGTCACGTGATCTGTGCATGACCAGGCAGGTGATCAGTGTATGATCAGCCACGTGAACAGTGCATGATAGCCACGTGATCAGTGCATGATCAGTCACCTGATGGGTGTATGATCAGTCACGTGACCGGTACATGGTAGCTACAAGATCATTGCATGATCAGCCACGTGAGTAGTGCATGATAGCCACGTGCTCAGTGCATGATCAGTGACGTGATCAGTGCATGATCAGTCATGTAATCTGTGCATGACCAGGCACGTGATCAGTGTATGACCAGCCATGTGATCAGTGTATGATAGCCACGTGATCAATAAATGATAAGTCACGTGATCAGTGCATGATCAGCCACATGATCAGTGCATGATCAATTACATCATCAGTGCATGATCAGTCACGTGACCAGTACTTGTTAGCTGCGTGATGAGTGTATGACCAGCCAAGTGATCAGTGCATGATAGCCACGTGATCAGTGCATGATCAGTGACGTGATCAGTGCATGATCAGTGACGTGATCAGTGCATGATCAGCCACGTGATCAGTGCATGATCAGTCACGTGACCAGTACATGGTAGCTGCGTGATCATTTCATGATCAGCCACGTTAGCAGTGCATGATAGCCACGTGATCAGTGCGTGATCAGTCACGTGATCAGTACATGATCAGTCACGTGAACAGTGCATGATCATTTACGTGATCTGTGCATGATCAGTCACGTGACCAGTATATGGTAGCTACGTGAACATTGCATGACCAGCCAGGTGAGAAGTGCATGATAGCCACCTGATGTGTGCATGATCAGTTACGTGAGCAGAGTATGATCAGCCACGTTATCAGTGCATGAGTGCCACGTGATCAGTGCATGATCAGTCACGTGACAGGTGTGTGATCAGCCACGTGATCAGTGCATGATCAGCCACGTGATCAGTGCATGATAGCCACGTGATCAGTGCATGATCAGTTACGTGATCAGTGCATGATCAGCCACGTGATCAGTGCATGATCAGACACGTGATCAGTGCATGATCAGCCACGTGATCAGTGCATGATATCCACGTGATCAGTGCATGATCAGTCACGTGATCAGTGCATGATAGCCACGTGATCAGTGCATGATCAGTCACGTGATCAGTGCATGATCAGCCACTGATCAGTGCATGATCATTTACGTGATCAGTGCATGATCAGTCACGTGACCAGTGCATGGTAGCTACGTGATCATTGCATGATCAGCCACGTGAGCAGTGCATGATAGCCACGTGATCAGTGCATGATCAGCTACGTGATCAGTGTATGATCAGCCACGTGATCAGTGCATGATGCCACGTGATCAGTGCATGATCAGTCACGTGATCAGTGCATGATCAGCCACGTGATCAGTGCATGATCAGCCACGTGATCAGTGCATGATAGCCACGTGATCAGTGCATGATCAGTCACGTGATCAGTGCATGATCAGCCACGTGATCAGTGCATGATCAGTCACGTGATCAGTGCATGATCAGCCACGTGATCAGTGCATGATAGCCACGTGATCAGTGCATGATCAGTCACGTGATCAGTGCATGATCAGTCACGTGATCAGTGCATGATCAGCCACGTGATCAGTGCATGATCAGCCACGTGATCAGTGCATGATAGCCACGTGATCAGTGCATGATAGCCACGTGATCAGTGCATGATCAGTCACGTGATCAGTGCATGATCAGCCACGTGATCAGTGCATGACGAGGCACGTGATCAGTATGATCAGCCACGTGATCAGTGCATGATAGCCACGTGATCAGTGCATGATCAGCCACGTGATCAGTGCATGATCAGTCACGTGATCAGTGCATGATCAGTCACGTGATCAGTGCATGATCAGCCACGTGATCAGTGCATGATCAGTCATGTATCAGTGCATGATAGCCATGATCAGTGCATGATCAGTCCCGTGATCAGTGCATGATCAGCCACGTGATCAGTGCATGATAGCCACGTGATCAGTGCATGATCAGTCACGTGATCAGTGCATGATAGCCACGTGATCAGTGCATGATCAGTCACGTGATCAGTGCATGATCAGCCACGTGATCAGTGCATGATCAGCCACGTGATCAGTGCATGATAGCCACGTGATCAGTGCATGATCAGTTACGTGATCAGTGCATGATCAGCCACGTGATCAGTGCATGATCAGACACGTGATCAGTGCATGATCAGCCACGTGATCAGTGCATGATAGCCACGTGATCAGTGCATGATCAGTCACGTGATCAGTGCATGATCAGTCACGTGATCAGTGCATGATCAGTCACGTGATCAGTGCATGATCAGCCACGTGATCAGTGCATGATCAGCCACGTGATCAGTGCATGATCAGTCACGTGATCAGTGCATGATAGCTACGTGATCAGTGCATGATCAGCCACGTGATCAGTGCATGATCAGCCACGTGATCAGTGCATGATCAGCCACGTGATCAGTGCATGATAGCCACGTGATCAGTGCATGATCAGTCACGTGATCAGTGTGTGATCAGCCACGTGATCAGTGCATGATCAGTCACGTGATCAGTGCATGATCAATTACGTGATCAGTGCATGATCAGTCACGTGACCAGTACATGGTAGCTACGTGATCATTGCATGATCAGCCACGTGAGCAGTGCATGATAGCCACGTGATCAGTGCATGATCAGTCACGTGATCAGTGCATGATCAGTCACGTGATCAGTGCATGATCATTTACGTGATCAGTGCATGATCAGTCACGTGATCAGTATATGGTAGCTACGTGATCATTGCATGATCAGCCACGTGATCAGTGCATGATAGCCACGTGATCAGTGCATGATCAGTCACGTGATCAGTGCATGATCAGCCACGTGATCAGTGCATGAGTGCCACGTGATCAGTGCATGATCAGTCACGTGACAGGTGTGTGATCAGCCACGTGATCAGTGCATGATCAGCCACGTGATCAGTGCATGATAGCCACGTGATCAGTGCATGATCAGTCACGTGATCAGTGCATGATCAGCCACGTGATCAGTGCATGATCAGCCACGTGATCAGTGCATGATCAGCCACGTGATCAGTGCATGATAGCCACGTGATCAGTGCATGATCAGTCACGTGATCAGTGCATGATCAGCCACGTGATCAGTGCATGATCAGCCACGTGATCAGTGCATGATCAGTCACGTGATCAGTGCATGATAGCTACGTGATCAGTGCATGATCAGCCACGTGATCAGTGCATGATAGCCACGTGATCAGTGCATGATAGCCACGTGATCAGTGCATGATCAGTCACGTGATCAGTGCATGATCAGCCACGTGATCAGTGCATGACGAGGCACGTGATCAGTATGATCAGCCACGTGATCAGTGCATGATAGCCACGTGATCAGTGCATGATCAGCCACGTGATCAGTGCATGATAGCCACGTGATCAGTGCATGATCAGCCACGTGATCAGTGCATGATCAGTCACGTGATCAGTGCATGATCAGTCACGTGATCAGTGCATGATCAGCCACGTGATCAGTGCATGATCAGTCATGTGTCAGTGCATGATAGCCCATGATCAGTGCATGATCAGTCCGTGATCAGTGCATGATCAGCCACGTGATCAGTGCATGATAGCCACGTGATCAGTGCATGATCAGTCACGTGATCAGTGCATGATCAGCCACGTGATCAGTGCATGATCAGCCACGTGATCAGTGCATGATTACGTGATCAGTGCATGATCAGCCACGTGATCAGTGCATGATAGCCACGTGATCAGTGCATGATCAGTCACGTGATCAGTGTGTGATCAGCCACGTGAACAGTGCATGCTCAGTCACGTGTTCAGGGCCTGCTGAGCTGCGTGATTACTGTCTGCTCATCTGCTTGACAATTGGCAGCTGAGCTGCACGATTCCTGCCTGTCATCTGCTTGACAATTGCCAGCTGTGCTGCGTAATTCCTGCCTGCTCAGCTGCTTGATTATTGCCAGCTGAGCAGCATGATTCCTCACAGCTGAGTTCCATGATTATTGCCTGCTGACTGTTTGATTCGTGCCTACTCAGCTCTTTGTTTATTGCCTCCAGAGGCACATGATCAGTGTATGATAGCAAACATGATCAGCGCATGATCAGTCACATGATCAGCGCCATTAAGTCACGTGATCACTACATGATAGTCATGTGATCAGTCCATGCTCAGTCACGGTATCAGTGCATGATCAGCCACGTGATCAGTGCATGATAGCCACGTGATCAGTGCATGATAGCCACGTGATCAGTGCATGATCAGCCACGTGATCAGTGCATGATTGCCACGTGATCAGTGCATGATCAGTCACGTGATCAGTGCATGATCAGGCACGTGATCAGTGCATGATCAGCCACGTGATCAGTGCATGATAGCCACGTGATCAGTGCATGATCAGTCACGTGATGGGTGCATGATCAGTCACGTGACCAGTACATGGTAGCTACGTGATCATTGCATGATCAGCCACGTGATAGTGCATGATAGCCACGTGATCAGTGCATGATCAGTCACGTGATCAGTGCATGATCAGTCATGTGATCAGTGCATGATCAGCCACGTGATCAGTGCATGATCAGCCACGTGATCAGTGCATGATAGCCACGTGATCAGTGCATGATCAGTCACGTGATCAGTGCATGATCAGCCACGTGATCAGTGCATGATCAGTCACGTGATCAGTGCATGATCAGTCACGTGATCAGTGCATGATAGCCACGTGATCAGTGCATGATCAGCCACGTGATCAGTGCATGATAGCCACGTGATCAGTGCATGATCAGTCACGTGATCAGTGCATGATCAGTCACGTGATCAGTGCATGATCAGCCACGTGATCAGTGCATGATCAGTCACGTGATCAGTGCATGGTAGCTACGTGATCAGTGCATGATCAGCCACGTGATCAGTGCATGATAGCCACGTGATCAGTGCATGATCAGTCACGTGATCAGTGCATGATCAGTCACGTGATCAGTGCATGATCATTTACGTGATCAGTGCATGATCAGTCACGTGACCAGTATATGGTAGCTACGTGATCATTGCATGATCAGCCACGTGAGCAGTGCATGATAGCCACGTGATCAGTGCATGATCAGTTACGTGATCAGTGTATGATCAGCCACGTGATCAGTGCATGAGTGCCACGTGATCAGTGCATGATCAGTCACGTGACAGTGTGTGATCAGCCACGTGATCAGTGCATGATCAGCCACGTGATCAGTGCATGATAGCCACGTGATCAGTGCATGATCAGTTACGTGATCAGTGTATGATCAGCCACGTGATCAGTGCATGATCAGACACGTGATCAGTGCATGATCAGCCACGTGATCAGTGCATGATATCCACGTGATCAGTGCATGATCAGTCACGTGATCAGTGCATGATAGCCACGTGATCAGTGCATGATCAGTCACGTGATCAGTGCATGATCAGCCACGTGATCAGTGCATGATCATTTACGTGATCAGTGCATGATCAGTCACGTGACCAGTATATGGTATCGTGATCATTGCATGATCAGCCACGTGATCAGTGCATGATAGCCACGTGATCAGTGCATGATCAGTCACGTGATCAGTGTATGATCAGCCACGTGATCAGTGCATGATACCACGTGATCAGTGCATGATCAGTCACGTGATCAGTGCATGATCAGCCACGTGATCAGTGCATGATCAGCCACGTGATCAGTGCATGATAGCCACGTGATCAGTGCATGATCAGCCACGTGATCAGTGCATGATAGCCACGTGATCAGTGCATGATCAGTTACGTGATCAGTGCATGATCAGTCACGTGATCAGTGCATGATCAGCCACGTGATCAGTGCATGATCAGCCACGTGATCAGTGCATGATAGCCACGTGATCAGTGCATGATAGCCACGTGATCAGTGCATGATCAGTCACGTGATCAGTGCATGATCAGCCACGTGATCAGTGCATGATCAGTCACGTGATCAGTATGATCAGCCACGTGATCAGTGCATGATAGCCACGTGATCAGTGCATGATCAGCCACGTGATCAGTGCATGATAGCCACGTGATCAGTGCATGATCAGCCACGTGATCAGTGCATGATCAGTCACGTGATCAGTGCATGATCAGTCACGTGATCAGTGCATGATCAGCCACGTGATCAGTGCATGATCAGTCATGTGATCAGTGCATGATAGCCCATGATCAGTGCATGATCAGTCACGTGATCAGTGCATGATCAGCCACGTGATCAGTGCATGATAGCCACGTGATCAGTGCATGATCAGTCACGTGATCAGTGCATGATCAGCCACGTGATCAGTGCATGATCAGTTACGTGATCAGTGCATGATCAGTCACGTGATCAGTGCATGATCAGCCACGTGATCAGTGCATGATCAGCCACGTGATCAGTGCATGATATCAGTGCATGATAGCCACGTGATCAGTGCATGATCAGCCACGTGATCAGTGCATGATCAGCCACGTGATCAGTGCATGATATCCACGTGATCAGTGCATGATAGCCACGTGATCAGTGCATGATAGTCACGTGATCAGTGCATGATCAGTCACGTGATACGTGTGTGATCAGCCACGTGATCAGTGCATGATGAGCCACGTGATCAGTGCAGGATCAATTACGTGATCAGTGCATGATCAGTCACGTGACCAGTACATGGTTGCTACGTGATCGTTGCATGATCAGCCACGTGAGCAGTGCATGATAGCCACGTGATCAGTGCATGATCAGTCACGTGATCAGTACATGATCAGTCACGTGAACAGTGCATGATCATTTACGTGATCTGTGCATGATCAGTCACGTGACCAGTATATGGTAGCTACGTGATCATTCCATGACGAGCCACGTGAGCAGTGCATGATAGCCACGTGATGTGTGCATGATGAGTTACGTGAGCAGAGTATGATCAGCCACGTGATCAGTGCATGAGTGCCACGTGATCAGTGCATGATATGTCACGTGACAGGTGTGTGATCAGCCACGTGAACAGTGCATGTTCAGCCACGTGATCAGTGCATGATAGCCACGAGATCAGTGCATGTTCAGTTACGTGAGCAGTGTATGATCAGCCACGTGATCAGTGCATGGTCAGACACGTGAACAGTGTATGATCAGCCACGTGATCAGTGCATGATATCCAAGTGATCAGTGCATGATCAATCACGTGATCAGTGTGTGATCAGCCACGTGAACAGTGCATGCTCAGTCACGTGATCAGGGCCTGCTGAGCTGCGTGATTACTGTCTGCTCATCTGCTTGACAATTGCCAGCTTAGCTGCACGATTCCTGCCTGTCATCTGCTTGACAATTGCCAGCTGTGCTGCGTAATTCCTGCCTGCTCAGCTGCTTGATTATTGCCAGCTGAGCAGCATGATTCCTCACAGCTGAGTTCCATGATTATTGCCTGCTGACTGTTTGATTCGTGCCTACTCAGCTCTTTGTTTATTGCCTCCAGAGGCACATGATCAGTGTATGATAGCAAACATGATCAGTGCATGATCAGTCACATGATCAGTGCATGATAAGTCACGTGATCAGTGCATGATCAGTCATGTGATCAGTGCATGATCAGTCACGTGACCAGTGCATGATAGCCGCGTGATCAGTGCATGATCAGCCACGTGATCAGTGCATGATAGCCACGTGATCAGTGCATGATCAGTCACGTGATCAGTGCATGATCAGTCACGTGATCAGTGCATGATCAGTCACGTGATCAGTGCATGATCAGTTACGTGATCAGTGCATGATCAGTCACGTGACCAGTGCATGGTAGCTACGTGATCATTGCATGATCAGCCACGTGATCAGTGCATGATAGCCACGTGATCAGTGCATGATCAGCCACGTGATCAGTGCATGATCAGTCACGTGATCAGTGCATGATCAGCCACGTGATCAGTGCATGATAGCCACGTGATCAGTGCATGATCAGTCACGTGATCAGTGCATGATCAGTCACGTGATCAGTGCATGATCAGCTGCGTGATCAGTGCATGATCAGCCACGTGATCAGTGCATGATAGCCACGTGATCAGTGCATGATCAGTCACGTGATCAGTGCATGATCAGTCACGTGATCAGTGCATGATCAGCCACGTGATCAGTGCATGATCAGTCACGTGATCAGTACATGGAAGCTGCGTGATCAGTGCATGATCAGCCACGTGATCAGTGCATGATAGCCACGTGATCAGTGCATGATCAGTCACGTGATCAGTGCATGATCAGCCACGTGATCAGTGCATGATCAGTCACGTGATCAGTGCATGATCAGTCACGTGATCAGTGCATGTAGCTACGTGATCAGTGCATGATCAGCCACGTGATCAGTGCATGATAGCCACGTGATCAGTGCATGATCAGCCACGTGATCAGTGCATGATCAGTCACGTGATCAGTGCATGATCAGTCACGTGATCAGTGCATGATCAGCCACGTGATCAGTGCATGTCAGTCATGTGATCAGTGCATGATAGCCCGTGATCAGTGCATGATCAGTCCCGTGATCAGTGCATGATCAGCCACGTGATCAGTGCATGATAGCCACGTGATCAGTGCATGATCAGTCACGTGATCAGTGCATGATCAGCCACGTGATCAGTGCATGACGAGCCACGTGATCAGTATGATCAGTCACGTGATCAGTGCATGATAGCCACGTGATCAGTGCATGATCAGTCACGTGATCAGTGTGTGATCAGCCACGTGATCAGTGCATGATCAGTCACGTGATCAGTGCATGATCAGCCACGTGATCAGTGCATGATCAGTCACGTGATCAGTGCATGATCAGTCACGTGATAGTGCATGATCAGCCACGTGATCAGTGCATGATCAGTCACGTGATCAGTGCATGATCAGTCACGTGATCAGTGCATGATCAGTCACGTGATCAGTGCATGATCAGTCACGTGATCAGTGCATGATCAGCCACGTGATCAGTGCATGATCAGTCATGTATCAGTGCATGATAGCCCATGATCAGTGCATGATCAGTCACGTGATCAGTGCATGATCAGCCACGTGATCAGTGCATGATAGCCACGTGATCAGTGCATGATCAGTCACGTGATCAGTGCATGATCAGCCACGTGATCAGTGCATGATAGCCACGTGATCAGTGCATGATCAGTCACGTGATCAGTGCATGATCAGTCACGTGATCAGTGCATGATAGCCACGTGATCAGTGCATGATCAGTCACGTGATCAGTGCATGATCAGCCACGTGATCAGTGCATGATCAGCCACGTGATCAGTGCATGATCAGTTACGTGATCAGTGCATGATCAGTCACGTGATCAGTGCATGATAGCCACGTGATCAGTGCATGATCAGTCACGTGATCGGTGTATGATCAGCCACGTGAACAGTGCATGCTCAGTCACGTGTTCAGGGCCTGCTGAGCTGCGTGATTACTGTCTGCTCATCTGCTTGACAATTGGCAGCTGAGCTGCATGATTCCTGCCTGTCATCTGCTTGACAATTGCCAGCTGTGCTGCGTAATTCCTGACTGCTCAGCTGCTTGATTATTGCCAGCTGAGCAGCATGATTCCTCACAGCTGAGTTCCATGATTATTGCCTGCTGACTGTTTGATTCGTGCCTACTCAGCTATTTGTTTATTGCCTCCAGAGGCACATGATCAGTGTATGATAGCAAACATGATCAGCGCATGATCAGTCACATGATCAGCGCCATTAAGTCACGTGATCACTACATGATAGTCATGTGATCAGTCCATGCTCAGTCACGGTATCAGTGCATGATCAGCCACGTGATCAGTGCATGATCAGCCACGTGATCAGTGCATGATCAGCCACGTGATCAGTGCATGATCAGCCACGTGATCAGTGCATGATAGCCACGTGATCAGTGCATGATCAGTCACGTGATCAGTGCATGATCAGGCACGTGATCAGTGCATGATCAGCCACGTGATCAGTGCATGATAGCCACGTGATCAGTGCATGATCAGTCACGTGATCGGTGTATGATCAGTCACGTGACCAGTACATGGTAGCTACGTGATCAGTGCATGATCAGCCACGTGATCAGTGCATGATAGCCACGTGATCAGTGCATGATCAGTCACGTGATCAGTGCATGATCAGTCACGTGATCAGTGCATGATCAGCCACGTGATCAGTGCATGATCAGCCACGTGATCAGTGCATGATAGCCACGTGATCAGTGCATGATCAGTCACGTGATCAGTGCATGATCAGTCACGTGATCAGTGCATGATCAGCCACGTGATCAGTGCATGATCAGCCACGTGATCAGTGCATGATCAGTCACGTGATCAGTGCATGATAGCTGCGTGATCAGTGCATGATCAGCCACGTGATCAGTGCATGATAGCCACGTGATCAGTGCATGATCAGCCACGTGATCAGTGCATGATCAGTCACGTGATCAGTGCATGGAAGCTGCGTGATCAGTGCATGATCAGCCACGTGATCAGTGCATGATAGCCACGTGATCAGTGCATGATCAGTCACGTGATCAGTGCATGATCAGCCACGTGATCAGTGCATGATCAGTCACGTGATCAGTGCATGATCAGTCACGTGATCAGTGCATGTAGCTACGTGATCAGTGCATGATCAGCCACGTGATCAGTGCATGATAGCCACGTGATCAGTGCATGATCAGCCACGTGATCAGTGCATGATCAGTCACGTGATCAGTGCATGATCAGTCACGTGATCAGTGCATGATCAGCCACGTGATCAGTGCATGATCAGTCATGTGTCAGTGCATGATAGCCCGTGATCAGTGCATGATCAGTCCCGTGATCAGTGCATGATCAGCCACGTGATCAGTGCATGATAGCCACGTGATCAGTGCATGATCAGTCACGTGATCAGTGCATGATCAGCCACGTGATCAGTGCATGATCAGCCACGTGATCAGTATGACCAGTCACGTGATCAGTGCATGATAGCCACGTGATCAGTGCATGATCAGTCACGTGATCGTGTGTGATCAGCCACGTGATCAGTGCATGATCAGTCACGTGATCAGTGCATGATCAGCCACGTGATCAGTGCATGATCAGTCACGTGATCAGTGCATGATCAGTCACGTGATCAGTGCATGATCAGCCACGTGATCAGTGCATGATCAGCCACGTGATCAGTGCATGATCAATCACGTGATCAGTGCATGATCAGTCACGTGATCAGTGCATGATCAGTCACGTGATCAGTGCATGATCAGCCACGTGATCAGTGCATGATCAGTCATGTGATCAGTGCATGATAGCGCCATGATCAGTGCATGATCAGTCACGTGATCAGTGCATGATCAGCCACGTGATCAGTGCATGATAGCCACGTGATCAGTGCATGATCAGTCACGTGATCAGTGCATGATCAGCCACGTGATCAGTGCATGATAGCCACGTGATCAGTGCATGACAGTCACGTGATCAGTGCATGATCAGCCACGTGATCAGTGCATGATAGCCACGTGATCAGTGCATGATCAGTCACGTGATCAGTGCATGATCAGCCACGTGATCAGTGCATGATCAGCCACGTGATCAGTGCATGACAGCACGTGATCAGTGCATGATCAGCCACGTGATCAGTGCATGATAGCCACGTGATCAGTGCATGATCAGTCACGTGATCAGTGTGTGATCAGCCACGTGAACAGTGCATGCTCAGTCACGTGTTCAGGGCCTGCTGAGCTGCGTGATTACTGTCTGCTCATCTGCTTGACAATTGGCAGCTGAGCTGCACGATTCCTGCCTGTCATCTGCTTGACAATTGCCAGCTGTGCTGCGTAATTCCTGACTGCTCAGCTGCTTGATTATTGCCAGCTGAGCAGCATGATTCCTCACAGCTGAGTTCCATGATTATTGCCTGCTGACTGTTTGATTCGTGCCTACTCAGCTATTTGTTTATTGCCTCCAGAGGCACATGATCAGTGTATGATAGCAAACATGATCAGTGCATGATCAGTCACATGATCAGCGCCATTAAGTCACGTGATCACTACATGATAGTCATGTGATCAGTCCATGCTCAGTCACGGTATCAGTGCATGATCAGCCACGTGATCAGTGCATGATCAGCCACGTGATCAGTGCATGATCAGCCACGTGATCAGTGCATGATCAGCCACGTGATCAGTGCATGATAGCCACGTGATCAGTGCATGATCAGTCACGTGATCAGTGCATGATCAGGCACGTGATCAGTGCATGATCAGCCACGTGATCAGTGCATGATAGCCACGTGATCAGTGCATGATCAGTCACGTGATCAGTGCATGATCAGTCACGTGACCAGTACATGGTAGCTACGTGATCATTGCATGATCAGCCACGTGATCAGTGCATGATAGCCACGTGATCAGTGCATGATCAGTCACGTGATCAGTGCATGATCAGTCACGTGATCAGTGCATGATCAGCCACGTGATCAGTGCATGATCAGCCACGTGATCAGTGCATGATAGCCACGTGATCAGTGCATGATCAGTCACGTGATCAGTGCATGATCAGTCACGTGATCAGTGCATGATCAGCCACGTGATCAGTGCATGATCAATTACGTGATCAGTGCATGATCAGTCACGTGACCAGTACATGATAGCTGCGTGATCAGTGCATGATCAGCCACGTGATCAGTGCATGATAGCCACGTGATCAGTGCATGATCAGTCACGTGATCAGTGCATGATCAGTCACGTGATCAGTGCATGATCAGCCACGTGATCAGTGCATGATCAGTCACGTGACCAGTGAAGCTACGTGATCATTCATGATCAGCCACGTGAGCAGTGCATGATAGCCACGTGATCAGTGCATGATCAGTCACGTGATCAGTGCATGATCAGCCACGTGATCAGTGCATGATCAGCCACGTGATCAGTGCATGATCAGTCACGTGATCAGTGCATGTAGCCACGTGATCAGTGCATGATCAGCCACGTGATCAGTGCATGATAGCCACGTGATCAGTGCATGATCAGCCACGTGATCAGTGCATGATCAGCCACGTGATCAGTGCATGATCAGCCACGTGATCAGTGCATGGTCAGACACGTGAACAGTGTATGATCAGCCACGTGATCAGTGCATGATATCCAAGTGATCAGTGCATGATCAATCACGTGATCAGTGTATGATCAGCCACGTGAACAGTGCATGCTCAGTCACGTGATCAGGGCCTGCTGAGCTGCGTGATTACTGTCTGCTCATCTGCTTGACAATTGCCAGCTGAGCTGCACGATTCCTGCCTGTCATCTGCTTGACAATTGCCAGCTGTGCTGCGTAATTCCTGCCTGCTCAGCTGCTTGATTATTGCCAGCTGAGCAGCATGATTCCTCACAGCTGAGTTCCATGATTATTGCCTGCTGACTGTTTGATTCGTGCCTACTCAGCTCTTTGTTTATTGCCTCCAGAGGCACATGATCAGTGTATGATAGCAAACATGATCAGTGCATGATCAGTCACATGATCAGTGCATGATAAGCCACGTGATCAGTGCATGATCAGTCATGTGATCAGTGCATGATCAGTCACGTGATCAGTACATGGTAGCCACGTGATCAGTGCATGATCAGCCACGTGATCAGTGCATGATAGCCACGTGATCAGTGCATGATCAGTCACGTGATCAGTGCATGATCAGTCACGTGATCAGTGCATGATCAGTTACGTGATCAGTGCATGATCAGTCACGTGATCAGTGCATGGTAGCTACGTGATCATTGCATGATCAGCCACGTGATCAGTGCATGATAGCCACGTGATCAGTGCATGATCAGTCACGTGATCAGTGCATGATCAGCACGTGATCAGTGCATGTCAGTCATGTGTCAGTGCATGATAGCCCGTGATCAGTGCATGATCAGTCCCGTGATCAGTGCATGATCAGCCACGTGATCAGTGCATGATAGCCACGTGATCAGTGCATGATCAGTCACGTGATCAGTGCATGATCAGCCACGTGATCAGTGCATGATCAGCCACGTGATCAGTGCATGACAGTCACGTGATCAGTGCATGATCAGTCACGTGATCAGTGCATGATCAGCCACGTGATCAGTGCATGATCAGTCACGTGATCAGTGCATGATCAGCCACGTGATCAGTGCATGATCAGTCACGTGATCAGTGCATGCTGAGCTGCGTGATTACTGTCTGCTCATCTGCTTGACAATTGCCATCTGTGCTGCATAATTCCTGCCTGCTCATCTACTTGATTATTGCCAGCTGAGCAGCATGATTTCTCAGAGCTGAGTTCCATGATTATAGCCTGCTGACTGATTCCTGCCCACTCAGCTCTTTGTTCATTGCCTGCAGAGGCACGTGATCAGTGTATGACACCAAACATGATCAGTCACATGATCAGTCACATGATCAGTGCATGATCAGCGTGATCAGTGCATGATCAGTCACGTGATCAGTGCATGTAGCTGCGTGATCAGTGCATGATCAGCCACGTGATCAGTGCATGATAGCCACGTGATCAGTGCATGATCAGCCACGTGATCAGTGCATGATCAGTCACGTGATCAGTGCATGATCAGTCACGTGATCAGTGCATGATCAGTCACGTGATCAGTACATGATAGCTACGTGATCAGTGCATGATCAGCCACGTGATCAGTGCATGATAGCCACGTGATCAGTGCATGATCAGTCACGTGATCGTGTGATCAGCCACGTGATCAGTGCATGATACCAGTGCATGATAGCCACGTGATCAGTGCATGATAGCCACGTGATCAGTGCATGATCAGTCACGTGATCAGTGCATGATCAGCCACGTGATCAGTGCATGATCAGCCACGTGATCAGTGCATGATCAATTACGTGATCAGTGCATGATCAGTCACGTGACCAGTACATGGTAGCTACGTGATCAGTGCATGATCAGCCACGTGATCAGTGCATGATAGCCACGTGATCAGTGCATGATCAGTCACGTGATCAGTGCATGATCAGTCACGTGATCAGTGCATGATCAGTTACGTGATCAGTGCATGATCAGTCACGTGATCAGTGCATGACAGCCGTGATCATTGCATGACAGCCACGTGATCAGTGCATGATAGCCACGTGATCAGTGCATGATCAGTCACGTGATCAGTGCATGA
Source organism: Bos javanicus (assembly GCF_032452875.1). Lineage (NCBI taxonomy): Eukaryota > Metazoa > Chordata > Mammalia > Artiodactyla > Bovidae > Bos > Bos javanicus. Next base: position 394,587 of record NW_026893731.1, read on the forward strand.
TCAGCCACGTGATCAGTGCATGATCAGTCACGTGATCAGTGCATGATCAGCCACGTGATCAGTGCATGATCAGCCACGTGATCAGTGCATGATCAGCCACGTGATCAGTGCATGATCAGTCACGTGATCAGTGCATGATCAGTCACGTGATCAGTGCATGATAGCTACGTGATCAGTGCATGATCAGCCACGTGATCAGTGCATGATAGCCACGTGATCAGTGCATGATCAGTCACGTGATCAGTGCATGATCAGCCACGTGATCAGTGCATGATAGCCACGTGATCAGTGCATGATAGCCACGTGATCAGTGCATGATCAGCCACGTGATCAGTGCATGATCAGTCACGTGATCAGTGTGCGATCAGCCACGTGATCAGTGCATGATCAGTCACGTGATCAGTGCATGGTTGCTACGTGATCAGTGCATGATCAGCCACGTGATCAGTGCATGATAGCCACGTGATCAGTGCATGATCAGTCACGTGATCAGTGCATGATCAGTCACGTGATCAGTGCATGATCATTTACGTGATCAGTGCATGATCAGTCACGTGATCAGTATATGGTAGCTACGTGATCATTGCATGATCAGCCACGTGATCAGTGCATGATAGCCACGTGATCAGTGCATGATCAGCCACGTGATCAGTGCATGATCAGCCACGTGATCAGTGCATGATCAGCCACGTGATCAGTGCATGTCAGCCATGTGTCAGTGCATGATAGCCCGTGATCAGTGCATGATCAGTCCCGTGATCAGTGCATGATCAGCCACGTGATCAGTGCATGATAGCCACGTGATCAGTGCATGATCAGTCACGTGATCAGTGCATGATCAGCCACGTGATCAGTGCATGATCACGTGATCAGTGCATGATCAGTCACGTGATCAGTGCATGATAGCCACGTGATCAGTGCATGATCAGTCACGTGATCAGTGTATGATCAGCCACGTGAACAGTGCATGATCAGTCACGTGATCAGGGCCTGCTGAGCTGCGTGATTACTGTCTGCTCATCTGCTTGACAATTGCCAGCTGAGCTGTACGATTCCTGCCTGTCATCTGCTTGACAATTGCCACCTGTGCTGCATAATTCCTGCCTGCTCATCTACTTGATTATTGCCAGCTGAGCAGCATGATTTCTCAGAGCTGAGTTCCATGATTATAGCCTGCTGACTGATTCGTGCCTACTCAGCTCTTTGTTCATTGCCTCCAGATGCACATGATCAGTGTATGACACCAAACATGATCAGCACATGATCAGTCACATGATCAGTGCATGATAAGCCACGTGATCAGTGCATGATCAATTACGTGATCAGTGCATGATCAGTCACGTGACCAGTACATGGTAGCTACGTGATCAGTGCATGATCAGCCACGTGAGCAGTGCATGATAGCCACGTGATCAGTGCATGATCAGTCACGTGATCAGTGCATGATCAGTCACGTGATCAGTGCATGATCATTTACGTGATCAGTGCATGATCAGTCACGTGACCAGTATATGGTAGCTACGTGATCATTGCATGATCAGCCACGTGAGCAGTGCATGATAGCCACGTGATGTGTGCATGATCAGTTACGTGAGCAGAATATGATCAGCCACGTGATCAGTGCATGAGTGCCACGTGATCAGTGCATGATATGTCACGTGACAGGTGTGTGATCAGCCACGTGAACAGTGCATGTTCAGCCACGTGATCAGTGCATGATAGCCACGTGATCAGTGCATGATCAGTTACCTGAGCAGTGTATGATCAGCCACGTGATCAGTGCATGGTCAGACACGTGAACAGTGTATGATCAGCCACGTGATCAGTGCATGATATCCAAGTGATCAGTGCATGATCAATCACGTGATCAGTGTATGATCAGCCACGTGAACAGTGCATGCTCAGTCACGTGATCAGGGCCTGCTGAGCTGCGTGATTACTGTCTGCTCATCTGCTTGACAATTGCCAGCTGAGCTGCACGATTCCTGCCTGTCATCTGCTTGACAATTGCCAGCTGTGCTGCGTAATTCCTGCCTGCTCAGCTGCTTGATTATTGCCAGCTGAGCAGCATGATTCCTCACAGCTGAGTTCCATGATTATTGCCTGCTGACTGTTTGATTCGTGCCTACTCAGCTCTTTGTTTATTGCCTCCAGAGGCACATGATCAGTGTATGATAGCAAACATGATCAGCGCATGATCAGTCACATGATCAGCGCCATTAAGTCACGTGATCACTACATGATAGTCATGTGATCAGTCCATGCTCAGTCACGGTATCAGTGCATGATCAGCCACGTGATCAGTGCATGATAGTCACGTGATCAGTGCATGATCAGCCACGTGATCAGTGCATGATCAGTCATGTGATCAGTGCATGATCAGCCACGTGATCAGTGCATGATCAGTCACGTGATCAGTGCATGATAGCCACGTGATCAGTGCATGATCAGCCACGTGATCAGTGCATGATCAGCCACGTGATCAGTGCATGATCAGCCACGTGATCAGTGCATGATCAGCCACGTGATCAGTGCATGATCAGTCACGTGATCAGTGCATGGTAGCTGCTGATCAGTGCATGATCAGTCACGTGATCAGTGCATGATAGCCACGTGATCAGTGCATGATCAGTCACGTGATCAGTGCATGATCAGTCACGTGATCAGTGCATGATCAGTCACGTGATCAGTGCATGATCAGTCACGTGATCAGTGCATGGTAGCTACGTGATCAGTGCATGATCAGCCACGTGATCAGTGCATGATAGCCACGTGATCAGTGCATGATCAGTCACGTGATCAGTGTATGATCAGCCACGTGATCAGTGCATGAGTGCCACGTGATCAGTGCATGATCAGTCACGTGATCAGTGCATGATCAGCCACGTGATCAGTGCATGATCAGCCACGTGATCAGTGCATGATAGCCACGTGATCAGTGCATGATCAGTCACGTGATCAGTGCATGATCAGCCACGTGATCAGTGCATGATCAGACACGTGATCAGTGCATGATCAGCCACGTGATCAGTGCATGATATCCACGTGATCAGTGCATGATCAGTCACGTGATCAGTGCATGATAGCCACGTGATCAGTGCATGATCAGTCACGTGATCAGTGCATGATCAGCCACGTGATCAGTGCATGATCATTTACGTGATCAGTGCATGATCAGTCACGTGACCAGTGCATGGTAGCTACGTGATCAGTGCATGATCAGCCACGTGATCAGTGCATGATAGCCACGTGATCAGTGCATGATCAGTTACGTGAGCAGTGTATGATCAGCCACGTGATCAGTGCATGATACCACGTGATCAGTGCATGATCAGTCACGTGATCAGTGCATGATCAGCCACGTGATCAGTGCATGATCAGCCACGTGATCAGTGCATGATAGCCACGTGATCAGTGCATGATCAGCCACGTGATCAGTGCATGATAGCCACGTGATCAGTGCATGATCAGTCACGTGATCAGTGCATGATCAGTCACGTGATCAGTGCATGATCAGCCACGTGATCAGTGCATGATCAGCCACGTGATCAGTGCATGATAGCCACGTGATCAGTGCATGATAGCCACGTGATCAGTGCATGATCAGTCACGTGATCAGTGCATGATCAGCCACGTGATCAGTGCATGACAGGCACGTGATCAGTATGATCAGCCACGTGATCAGTGCATGATAGCCACGTGATCAGTGCATGATCAGCCACGTGATCAGTGCATGATAGCCACGTGATCAGTGCATGATCAGCCACGTGATCAGTGCATGATCAGTCACGTGATCAGTGCATGATCAGTCACGTGATCAGTGCATGATCATCCACGTGATCAGTGCATGATCAGTCATGTGATCAGTGCATGATAGCCCGTGATCAGTGCATGATCAGTCCCGTGATCAGTGCATGATCAGCCACGTGATCAGTGCATGATAGCCACGTGATCAGTGCATGATCAGTCACGTGATCAGTGCATGATCAGCCACGTGATCAGTGCATGATCAGTCACGTGATCAGTGCATGATCAGTCACGTGATCAGTGCATGATCAGCCACGTGATCAGTGCATGATCAGCCACGTGATCAGTGCATGATATCAGTGCATGATAGCCACGTGATCAGTGCATGATCAGCCACGTGATCAGTGCATGATCAGCCACGTGATCAGTGCATGATATCCACGTGATCAGTGCATGATAGCCACGTGATCAGTGCATGATAGTCACGTGATCAGTGCATGATCAGTCACGTGATACGTGTGTGATCAGCCACGTGATCAGTGCATGATGAGCCACGTGATCAGTGCAGGATCAATTACGTGATCAGTGCATGATCAGTCACGTGACCAGTACATGGTTGCTACGTGATCGTTGCATGATCAGCCACGTGAGCAGAGCATGATAGCCACGTGATCAGTGCATGATCAGTCACGTGATCAGTACATGATCAGTCACGTGAACAGTGCATGATCATTTACGTGATCTGTGCATGATCAGTCACGTGACCAGTATATGGTAGCTACGTGATCATTCCATGACGAGCCACGTGAGCAGTGCATGATAGCCACGTGATGTGTGCATGATGAGTTACGTGAGCAGAGTATGATCAGCCACGTGATCAGTGCATGAGTGCCACGTGATCAGTGCATGATATGTCACGTGACAGGTGTGTGATCAGCCACGTGAACAGTGCATGTTCAGCCACGTGATCAGTGCATGATAGCCACGTGATCAGTGCATGATCAGTTACGTGAGCAGTGTATGATCAGCCACGTGATCAGTGCATGGTCAGACACGTGAACAGTGTATGATCAGCCACGTGATCAGTGCATGATATCCAAGTGATCAGTGCATGATCAATCACGTGATCAGTGTATGATCAGCCACGTGAACAGTGCATGCTCAGTCACGTGATCAGGGCCTGCTGAGCTGCGTGATTACTGTCTGCTCATCTGCTTGACAATTGCCAGCTGAGCTGCACGATTCCTGCCTGTCATCTGCTTGACAATTGCCAGCTGTGCTGCGTAATTCCTGCCTGCTCAGCTGCTTGATTATTGCCAGCTGAGCAGCATGATTCCTCACAGCTGAGTTCCATGATTATTGCCTGCTGACTGTTTGATTCGTGCCTACTCAGCTCTTTGTTTATTGCCTCCAGAGGCACATGATCAGTGTATGATAGCAAACATGATCAGTGCATGATCAGTCACATGATCAGTGCATGATAAGTCACGTGATCAGTGCATGATCAGTCATGTGATCAGTGCATGATCAGTCACGTGATCAGTGCATGATAGCCACGTGATCAGTGCATGATCAGCCACGTGATCAGTGCATGATAGCCACGTGATCAGTGCATGATCAGTCACGTGATCAGTGCATGATCAGTCACGTGATCAGTGCATGATCAGCCACGTGATCAGTGCATGATCAGTCACGTGATCAGTGCATGATCAGTCACGTGACCAGTGCATGGTAGCTACGTGATCATTGCATGATCAGCCACGTGATCAGTGCATGATAGCCACGTGATCAGTGCATGATCAGCCACGTGATCAGTGCATGATCAGTCACGTGATAGTGCATGATCAGCCACGTGATCAGTGCATGATAGCCACGTGATCAGTGCATGATCAGTCACGTGATCAGTGCATGATCAGTCACGTGATCAGTGCATGATAGCTGCGTGATCAGTGCATGATCAGCCACGTGATCAGTGCATGATAGCCACGTGATCAGTGCATGATCAGTCACGTGATCAGTGCATGATCAGTCACGTGATCAGTGCATGATCAGCCACGTGATCAGTGCATGATCAGTCACGTGATCAGTGCATGAAGCTACGTGATCAGTGCATGATCAGCCACGTGATCAGTGCATGATAGCCACGTGATCAGTGCATGATCAGTCACGTGATCAGTGCATGATCAGCCACGTGATCAGTGCATGATCAGTCACGTGATCAGTGCATGATCAGTCACGTGATCAGTGCATGTAGCTACGTGATCATTGCATGATCAGCCACGTGATCAGTGCATGATAGCCACGTGATCAGTGCATGATCAGCCACGTGATCAGTGCATGATCAGTCACGTGATCAGTGCATGATCAGTCACGTGATCAGTGCATGATCAGCCACGTGATCAGTGCATGTCAGTCACGTGATCAGTGCATGATAGCCCGTGATCAGTGCATGATCAGTCCCGTGATCAGTGCATGATCAGCCACGTGATCAGTGCATGATAGCCACGTGATCAGTGCATGATCAGTCACGTGATCAGTGCATGATCAGCCACGTGATCAGTGCATGATCAGCCACGTGATCAGTATGATCAGTCACGTGATCAGTGCATGATAGCCACGTGATCAGTGCATGATCAGTCACGTGATAGTGTGTGATCAGCCACGTGATCAGTGCATGATCAGTCACGTGATCAGTGCATGATCAATTACGTGATCAGTGCATGATCAGTCACGTGATCAGTGCATGATCAGTCACGTGATCGTGTGTGATCAGCCACGTGATCAGTGCATGATCAGTCACGTGATCAGTGCATGATCAATTACGTGATCAGTGCATGATCAGTCACGTGATCAGTGCATGATCAGTCACGTGATCAGTGCATGATCAGCCACGTGATCAGTGCATGATCAGTCATGTGTCAGTGCATGATAGCCCATGATCAGTGCATGATCAGTCACGTGATCAGTGCATGATCAGCCACGTGATCAGTGCATGATAGCCACGTGATCAGTGCATGATCAGTCACGTGATCAGTGCATGATCAGCCACGTGATCAGTGCATGATAGCCACGTGATCAGTGCATGACAGTCACGTGATCAGTGCATGATCAGTCACGTGATCAGTGCATGATAGCCACGTGATCAGTGCATGATCAGTCACGTGATCAGTGCATGATCAGCCACGTGATCAGTGCATGATCAGCCACGTGATCAGTGCATGACAGTTACGTGATCAGTGCATGATCAGTCACGTGATCAGTGCATGATAGCCACGTGATCAGTGCATGATCAGTCACGTGATCAGTGTATGATCAGCCACGTGAACAGTGCATGCTCAGTCACGTGATCAGGGCCTGCTGAGCTGCGTGATTACTGTCTGCTCATCTGCTTGACAATTGCCAGCTGAGCTGCATGATTCCTGCCTGTCATCTGCTTGACAATTGCCAGCTGTGCTGTGTAATTCCTGCCTGCTCAGCTGCTTGATTATTGCCAGCTGAGCAGCATGATTCCTCACAGCTGAGTTCCATGATTATTGCCTGCTGACTGTTTGATTCGTGCCTACTCAGCTCTTTGTTTATTGCCTCCAGAGGCACATGATCAGTGTATGATAGCAAACATGATCAGCGCATGATCAGTCACATGATCAGCGCCATTAAGTCACGTGATCACTACATGATAGTCATGTGATCAGTCCATGCTCAGTCACGGTATCAGTGCATGATCAGCCACGTGATCAGTGCATGATCAGCCACGTGATCAGTGCATGATAGCCACGTGATCAGTGCATGATCAGCCACGTGATCAGTGCATGATAGCCACGTGATCAGTGCATGATCAGTCACGTGATCAGTGCATGATCAGGCACGTGATCAGTGCATGATCAGCCACGTGATCAGTGCATGATAGCCACGTGATCAGTGCATGATCAGTCACGTGATCAGTGCATGATCAGTCACGTGACCAGTACATGGTAGCTACGTGATCATTGCATGATCAGCCACGTGATCAGTGCATGATAGCCACGTGATCAGTGCATGATCAGTCACGTGATCAGTGCATGATCAGTCACGTGATCAGTGCATGATCAGGCACGTGATCAGTGCATGATCAGCCACGTGATCAGTGCATGATAGCCACGTGATCAGTGCATGATCAGTCACGTGATCAGTGCATGATCAGTCACGTGATCAGTGCATGATCAGCCACGTGATCAGTGCATGATCAATTACGTGATCAGTGCATGATCAGTCACGTGATCAGTGCATGATAGCTGCGTGATCAGTGCATGATCAGCCACGTGATCAGTGCATGATAGCCACGTGATCAGTGCATGATCAGCCACGTGATCAGTGCATGATCAGTCACGTGATCAGTGCATGAAGCTGCGTGATCAGTGCATGATCAGCCACGTGATCAGTGCATGATAGCCACGTGATCAGTGCATGATCAGTCACGTGATCAGTGCATGATCAGCCACGTGATCAGTGCATGATCAGTCACGTGATCAGTGCATGATCAGTCACGTGATCAGTGCATGTAGCTACGTGATCAGTGCATGATCAGCCACGTGATCAGTGCATGATAGCCACGTGATCAGTGCATGATCAGCCACGTGATCAGTGCATGATCAGTCACGTGATCAGTGCATGATCAGTCACGTGATCAGTGCATGATCAGCCACGTGATCAGTGCATGTCAGTCATGTATCAGTGCATGATAGCCCGTGATCAGTGCATGATCAGTCCCGTGATCAGTGCATGATCAGCCACGTGATCAGTGCATGATAGCCACGTGATCAGTGCATGATCAGTCACGTGATCAGTGCATGATCAGCCACGTGATCAGTGCATGACAGCCACGTGATCAGTATGATCAGTCACGTGATCAGTGCATGATAGCCACGTGATCAGTGCATGATCAGTCACGTGATACGTGTGTGATCAGCCACGTGATCAGTGCATGATCAGTCACGTGATCAGTGCATGATCAGCCACGTGATCAGTGCATGATCAGTCACGTGATCAGTGCATGATCAGTCACGTGATAGTGTGTGATCAGCCACGTGATCAGTGCATGATCAGCCACGTGATCAGTGCATGATCAATCACGTGATCAGTGCATGATCAGTCACGTGATCAGTGCATGATCAGTCACGTGATCAGTGCATGATCAGCCACGTGATCAGTGCATGATCAGTCATGTGTCAGTGCATGATAGCCCATGATCAGTGCATGATCAGTCACGTGATCAGTGCATGATCAGCCACGTGATCAGTGCATGATAGCCACGTGATCAGTGCATGATCAGTCACGTGATCAGTGCATGATCAGCCACGTGATCAGTGCATGATAGCCACGTGATCAGTGCATGACAGCCACGTGATCAGTGCATGATCAGTCACGTGATCAGTGCATGATAGCCACGTGATCAGTGCATGATCAGTCACGTGATCAGTGCATGATCAGCCACGTGATCAGTGCATGATCAGCCACGTGATCAGTGCATACACGTGATCAGTGCATGATCAGCCACGTGATCAGTGCATGATAGCCACGTGATCAGTGCATGATCAGTCACGTGATCAGTGTATGATCAGCCACGTGAACAGTGCATGCTCAGTCACGTGATCAGGGCCTGCTGAGCTGCGTGATTACTGTCTGCTCATCTGCTTGACAATTGCCAGCTGAGCTGCACGATTCCTGCCTGTCATCTGCTTGACAATTGCCAGCTGTGCTGCGTAATTCCTGCCTGCTCAGCTGCTTGATTATTGCCAGCTGAGCAGCATGATTCCTCACAGCTGAGTTCCATGATTATTGCCTGCTGACTGTTTGATTCGTGCCTACTCAGCTCTTTGTTTATTGCCTCCAGAGGCACATGATCAGTGTATGATAGCAAACATGATCAGCGCATGATCAGTCACATGATCAGCGCCATTAAGTCACGTGATCACTACATGTTAGTCATGTGATCAGTCCATGCTCAGTCACGGTATCAGTGCATGATCAGCCACGTGATCAGTGCATGATCGCCACGTGATCAGTGCATGATCAGCCACGTGATCAGTGCATGATCAGCCACGTGATCAGTGCATGATAGCCACGTGATCAGTGCATGATCAGTCACGTGATCAGTGCATGATCAGGCACGTGATCAGTGCATGATCAGCCACGTGATCAGTGCATGATAGCCACGTGATCAGTGCATGATCAGTCACGTGATCAGTGCATGATCAGTCACGTGACCAGTACATGGTAGCTACGTGATCATTGCATGATCAGCCACGTGAGTAGTGCATGATAGCCACGTGATCAGTGCATGATCAGTCACGTGATCAGTGCATGATCAGTCACGTGATCAGTGCATGATCAGGCACGTGATCAGTGCATGATCAGCCACGTGATCAGTGCATGATAGCCACGTGATCAGTGCATGATCAGTCACGTGATCAGTGCATGATCAGTCACGTGATCAGTGCATGATCAGCCACGTGATCAGTGCATGATCAATTACGTGATCAGTGCATGATCAGTCACGTGACCAGTACATGATAGCTACGTGATCAGTGCATGATCAGCCACGTGATCAGTGCATGATAGCCACGTGATCAGTGCATGATCAGTCACGTGATCAGTGCATGATCAGTCACGTGATCAGTGCATGATCAGCCACGTGATCAGTGCATGATCAGTCACGTGACCAGTACATGGTAGCTACGTGATCAGTCATGATCAGCCACGTGAGCAGTGCATGATAGCCACGTGATCAGTGCATGATCAGTCACGTGATCAGTGCATGATCAGCCACGTGATCAGTGCATGATCAGCCACGTGATCAGTGCATGATCAGTCACGTGATCAGTGCATGTAGCCACGTGATCAGTGCATGATCAGCCACGTGATCAGTGCATGATAGCCACGTGATCAGTGCATGATCAGCCACGTGATCAGTGCATGATCAGCCACGTGATCAGTGCATGATCAGCCACGTGATCAGTGCATGGTCAGACACGTGAACAGTGTATGATCAGCCACGTGATCAGTGCATGATATCCAAGTGATCAGTGCATGATCAATCACGTGATCAGTGTATGATCAGCCACGTGAACAGTGCATGCTCAGTCACGTGATCAGGGCCTGCTGAGCTGCGTGATTACTGTCTGCTCATCTGCTTGACAATTGCCAGCTGAGCTGCACGATTCCTGCCTGTCATCTGCTTGACAATTGCCAGCTGTGCTGCGTAATTCCTGCCTGCTCAGCTGCTTGATTATTGCCAGCTGAGCAGCATGATTCCTCACAGCTGAGTTCCATGATTATTGCCTGCTGACTGTTTGATTCGTGCCTACTCAGCTCTTTGTTTATTGCCTCCAGAGGCACATGATCAGTGTATGATAGCAAACATGATCAGTGCATGATCAGTCACATGATCAGTGCATGATAAGCCACGTGATCAGTGCATGATCAGTCATGTGATCAGTGCATGATCAGTCACGTGATCAGTGCATGATAGCCACGTGATCAGTGCATGATCAGCCACGTGATCAGTGCATGATAGCCACGTGATCAGTGCATGATCAGTCACGTGATCAGTGCATGATCAGTCACGTGATCAGTGCATGATCAGTCACGTGATCAGTGCATGATCAGTCACGTGATCAGTGCATGGTAGCTACGTGATCATTGCATGATCAGCCACGTGATCAGTGCATGATAGCCACGTGATCAGTGCATGATCAGTCACGTGATCAGTGCATGATCAGCACGTGATCAGTGCATGATCAGTCATGTAGTCAGTGCATGATAGCCCGTGATCAGTGCATGATCAGTCCCGTGATCAGTGCATGATCAGCCACGTGATCAGTGCATGATAGCCACGTGATCAGTGCATGATCAGTCACGTGATCAGTGCATGATCAGCCACGTGATCAGTGCATGATAGCCACGTGATCAGTGCATGACAGTCACGTGATCAGTGCATGATCAGTCACGTGATCAGTGCATGATCAGCCACGTGATCAGTGCATGATCAGTCACGTGATCAGTGCATGATCAGCCACGTGATCAGTGCATGATCAGTCACGTGATCAGTGCATGCTGAGCTGCGTGATTACTGTCTGCTCATCTGCTTGACAATTGCCATCTGTGCTGCATGATTCCTGCCTGCTCATCTACTTGATTATTGCCAGCTGAGCAGCATGATTTCTCAGAGGTGAGTTCCATGATTATAGCCTGCTGACTGATTCCTGCCTACTCAGCTCTTTGTTCATTGCCTGAGAGGCACGTGATCAGTGCATGACACCAAACATGATCAGTGCATGATCAGTCACATGATCAGTGCATGATAAGCCACGTGATCAGTGCATGATCAATTACGTGATCAGTGCATGATCAGTCACGTGACCAGTGCATGTAGCCACGTGATCAGTGCATGATCAGCCACGTGATCAGTGCATGATAGCCACGTGATCAGTGCATGATCAGCCACGTGATCAGTGCATGATCAGTCACGTGATCAGTGCATGATCAGTCACGTGATCAGTGCATGATCAGTCACGTGATCAGTGCATGATAGCTACGTGATCAGTGCATGATCAGCCACGTGATCAGTGCATGATAGCCACGTGATCAGTGCATGATCAGTCACGTGATCGTGTGTGATCAGCCACGTGATCAGTGCATGATACCAGTGCATGATAGCCACGTGATCAGTGCATGATAGCCACGTGATCAGTGCATGATCAGTCACGTGATCAGTGCATGATCAGCCACGTGATCAGTGCATGATGAGCCACGTGATCAGTGCATGATCAATTACGTGATCAGTGCATGATCAGTCACGTGATCAGTGCATGGTAGCTACGTGATCAGTGCATGATCAGCCACGTGATCAGTGCATGATAGCCACGTGATCAGTGCATGATCAGTCACGTGATCAGTGCATGATCAGTCACGTGATCAGTGCATGATCAGCCACGTGATCAGTGCATGATCAGTCACGTGATCAGTGCATGACAGCCACGTGATCAGTGCATGACAGCCACGTGATCAGTGCATGATAGCCACGTGATCAGTGCATGATCAGTCACGTGATCAGTGCATGATCAGCCACGTGATCAGTGCATGATCAGTCACGTGATCAGTGCATGATCAGCCACGTGATCAGTGCATGATCAGCCACGTGATCAGTGCATGATCAGCCACGTGATCAGTGCATGATCAGTCACGTGATCAGTGCATGATCAGTCACGTGATCAGTACATGGTAGCTACGTGATCAGTGCATGATCAGCCACGTGATCAGTGCATGATAGCCACGTGATCAGTGCATGATCAGTCACGTGATCAGTGTGTGATCAGCCACGTGATCAGTGCATGATATCCACGTGATCAGTGCATGATAGCCACGTGATCAGTGCATGATAGCCACGTGATCAGTGCATGATCAGTCACGTGATAGTGTGTGATCAGCCACGTGATCAGTGCATGATGAGCCACGTGATCAGTGCATGATCAATTACGTGATCAGTGCATGATCAGTCACGTGACCAGTACATGGTTGCTACGTGATCAGTGCATGATCAGCCACGTGATCAGTGCATGATAGCCACGTGATCAGTGCATGATCAGTCACGTGATCAGTGCATGATCAGTCACGTGATCAGTGCATGATCATTTACGTGATCAGTGCATGATCAGTCACGTGACCAGTATATGGTAGCTACGTGATCATTGCATGATCAGCCACGTGATCAGTGCATGATAGCCACGTGATCAGTGCATGATCAGCCACGTGATCAGTGCATGATCAGCCACGTGATCAGTGCATGATCAGCCACGTGATCAGTGCATGATCAGCCATGTGTCAGTGCATGATAGCCCGTGATCAGTGCATGATCAGTCCCGTGATCAGTGCATGATCAGCCACGTGATCAGTGCATGATAGCCACGTGATCAGTGCATGATCAGTCACGTGATCAGTGCATGATCAGCCACGTGATCAGTGCATGACAATCACGTGATCAGTGCATGATCAGCCACGTGATCAGTGCATGATAGCCACGTGATCAGTGCATGATCAGTCACGTGATCAGTGTATGATCAGCCACGTGAACAGTGCATGCTCAGTCACGTGATCAGGGCCTGCTGAGCTGCGTGATTACTGTCTGCTCATCTGCTTGACAATTGCCAGCTGAGCTGCACGATTCCTGCCTGTCATCTGCTTGACAATTGCCACCTGTGCTGCATAATTCCTGCCTGCTCAGCTGCTTGATTATTGCCAGCTGAGCAGCATGATTTCTCAGAGCTGAGTTCCATGATTATAGCCTGCTGACTGATTCGTGCCTACTCAGCTCTTTGTTCATTGCCTCCAGAGGCACATGATCAGTGTATGACACCAAACATGATCAGCACATGATCAGTCACATGATCAGTGCATGATAAGCCACGTGATCAGTGCATGATCAATTACGTGATCAGTGCATGATCAGTCACGTGACCAGTACATGGTAGCTACGTGATCAGTGCATGATCAGCCACGTGAGCAGTGCATGATAGCCACGTGATCAGTGCATGATCAGTCACGTGATCAGTGCATGATCAGCCACGTGATCAGTGCATGATCAGTCACGTGATCAGTGCATGATCAGTCACGTGACCAGTATATGGTAGCTACGTGATCATTGCATGATCAGCCACGTGAGCAGTGCATGATAGCCACGTGATGTGTGCATGATCAGTTACGTGAGCAGTGTATGATCAGCCACGTGATCAGTGCATGAGTGCCACGTGATCAGTGCATGATAGTCACGTGACAGTGTGTGATCAGCCACGTGATCAGTGCATGATCAGCCACGTGATCAGTGCATGATAGCCACGTGATCAGTGCATGATCAGTTACGTGAGCAGTGTATGATCAGCCACGTGATCAGTGCATGGTCAGACACGTGAACAGTGTATGATCAGCCACGTGATCAGTGCATGATATCCAAGTGATCAGTGCATGATCAATCACGTGATCAGTGTATGATCAGCCACGTGAACAGTGCATGCTCAGTCACGTGATCAGGGCCTGCTGAGCTGCGTGATTACTGTCTGCTCATCTGCTTGACAATTGCCAGCTGAGCTGCATGATTCCTGCCTGTCATCTGCTTGACAATTGCCAGCTGTGCTGCGTAATTCCTGCCTGCTCAGCTGCTTGATTATTGCCAGCTGAGCAGCATGATTCCTCACAGCTGAGTTCCATGATTATTGCCTGCTGACTGTTTGATTCGTGCCTACTCAGCTCTTTGTTTATTGCCTCCAGAGGCACATGATCAGTGTATGATAGCAAACATGATCAGCGCATGATCAGTCACATGATCAGCGCCATTAAGTCACGTGATCACTACATGATAGTCATGTGATCAGTCCATGCTCAGTCACGGTATCAGTGCATGATCAGCCACGTGATCAGTGCATGATAGCCACGTGATCAGTGCATGATCAGCCACGTGATCAGTGCATGATCAGCCACGTGATCAGTGCATGATCAGCCACGTGATCAGTGCATGATCAGTCACGTGATCAGTGCATGATAGCTGCGTGATCAGTGCATGATCAGCCACGTGATCAGTGCATGATAGCCACGTGATCAGTGCATGATCAGCCACGTGATCAGTGCATGATCAGTCACGTGATCAGTGCATGATCAGTCACGTGATCAGTGCATGATAGCTGCTGATCAGTGCATGATCAGTCACGTGATCAGTGCATGATAGCCACGTGATCAGTGCATGATCAGTCACGTGATCAGTGCATGATCAGCCACGTGATCAGTGCATGATCAGTCACGTGATCAGTGCATGATAGCTACGTGATCAGTGCATGATCAGCCACGTGATCAGTGCATGATAGCCACGTGATCAGTGCATGATCAGCCACGTGATCAGTGCATGATCAGCCACGTGATCAGTGCATGATCAGTCACGTGATCAGTGCATGATAGCTACGTGATCAGTGCATGATCAGCCACGTGATCAGTGCATGATAGCCACGTGATCAGTGCATGATCAGTCACGTGATCAGTGCATGATCAGCCACGTGATCAGTGCATGATAGCCACGTGATCAGTGCATGATCAGCCACGTGATCAGTGCATGATAGCCACGTGATCAGTGCATGATCAGCCACGTGATCAGTGCATGATAGCCACGTGATCAGTGCATGACAGTTACGTGATCAGTGCATGATCAGCCACGTGATCAGTGCATGATAGCCACGTGATCAGTGCATGATCAGTCACGTGATAGTGTGTGATCAGCCACGTGATCAGTGCATGATCAGTCACGTGATCAGGGCCTGCTGAGCTGCGTGATTACTGTCTGCTCATCTGCTTGACAATTGCCAGCTGAGCTGTACGATTCCTGCCTGTCATCTGCTTGACAATTGCCACCTGTGCTGCATAATTCCTGCCTGCTCATCTACTTGATTATTGCCAGCTGAGCAGCATGATTTCTCAGAGCTGAGTTCCATGATTATAGCCTGCTGACTGATTCCTGCCTACTCAGCTCTTTGTTCATTGCCTCCAGATGCACATGATCAGTGTATGACACCAAACATGATCAGTGCATGATCAGTCACATGATCAGTGCATGATAAGCCACGTGATCAGTGCATGATCAATTACGTGATCAGTGCATGATCAGTCACGTGATCAGTGCATGGTAGCTACGTGATCAGTGCATGATCAGCCACGTGATCAGTGCATGATAGCCACGTGATCAGTGCATGATCAGTCACGTGATCAGTGCATGATCAGTCACGTGATCAGTGCATGATCAGCCACGTGATCAGTGCATGATCAGCCACGTGATCAGTGCATGATCAGTTACGTGAGCAGTGTATGATCAGCCACGTGATCAGTGCATGGTCAGACACGTGAACAGTGTATGATCAGCCACGTGATCAGTGCATGATATCCAAGTGATCAGTGCATGATCAATCACGTGATCAGTGTATGATCAGCCACGTGAACAGTGCATGCTCAGTCACGTGATCAGGGCCTGCTGAGCTGCGTGATTACTGTCTGCTCATCTGCTTGACAATTGCCAGCTGAGCTGCATGATTCCTGCCTGTCATCTGCTTGACAATTGCCAGCTGTGCTGCGTAATTCCTGCCTGCTCAGCTGCTTGATTATTGCCAGCTGAGCAGCATGATTCCTCACACCTGAGTTCCATGATTATTGCCTGCTGACTGTTTGATTCGTGCCTACTCAGCTCTTTGTTTATTGCCTCCAGAGGCACATGATCAGTGTATGATAGCAAACATGATCAGCGCATGATCAGTCACATGATCAGCGCCATTAAGTCACGTGATCACTACATGATAGTCATGTGATCAGTCCATGCTCAGTCACGGTATCAGTGCATGATCAGCCACGTGATCAGTGCATGATAGCCACGTGATCAGTGCATGATCAGCCACGTGATCAGTGCATGACAGCCATGTGATCAGTGCATGATAGCCACGTGATCAGTGCATGATCAGTTACGTGATCAGTGCATGATCAGTCACGTGATCAGTGCATGATAGCTGCGTGATCAGTGCATGATCAGCCACGTGATCAGTGCATGATAGCCACGTGATCAGTGCATGATCAGTCACGTGATCAGTGCATGATCAGCCACGTGATCAGTGCATGATCAGTCACGTGATCAGTGCATGGTAGCTGCGTGATCAGTGCATGATCAGCCACGTGATCAGTGCATGATAGCCACGTGATCAGTGCATGATCAGCCACGTGATCAGTGCATGATCAGTCACGTGATCAGTGCATGATCAGTCACGTGATCAGTGCATGATAGCCACGTGATCAGTGCATGATAGCCACGTGATCAGTGCATGATAGCCACGTGATCAGTGCATGATCACCACGTGATCAGTGCATGATCAGCCACGTGATAGTGTGTGATCAGCCACGTGATCAGTGCATGATCAGTCACGTGATCAGTGCATGATCAATTACGTGATCAGTGCATGATCAGTCACGTGACCAGTACATGGTAGCTACGTGATCATTGCATGATCAGCCACGTGATCAGTGCATGATAGCCACGTGATCAGTGCATGATCAGTCACGTGATCAGTGCATGATCAGTCACGTGATCAGTGCATGATCATTTACGTGATCAGTGCATGATCAGTCACGTGACCAGTATATGGTAGCTACGTGATCAGTGCATGATCAGCCACGTGATCAGTGCATGATAGCCACGTGATCAGTGCATGATCAGCACGTGATCAGTGCATGATAGCCACGTGATCAGTGCATGATCAGCCACGTGATCAGTGCATGATCAGTCACGTGATCAGTGCATGATCAGTCACGTGATCAGTGCATGATCAGTCACGTGATCAGTGCATGTCAGTCATGTATCAGTGCATGATAGCCCGTGATCAGTGCATGATCAGTCCCGTGATCAGTGCATGATCAGCCACGTGATCAGTGCATGATAGCCACGTGATCAGTGCATGATCAGTCACGTGATCAGTGCATGATAGCCACGTGATCAGTGCATGACAGCCACGTGATCAGTGCATGATCAGTCACGTGATCAGTGCATGATAGCCACGTGATCAGTGCATGATCAGTCACGTGATCAGTGTGTGATCAGCCACGTGAACAGTGCATGCTCAGTCACGTGATCAGGGCCTGCTGAGCTGCGTGATTACTGTCTGCTCATCTGCTTGACAATTGCCAGCTGAGCTGCACGATTCCTGCCTGTCATCTGCTTGACAATTGCCACCTGTGCTGCATAATTCCTGCCTGCTCATCTGCTTGATTATTGCCAGCTGAGCAGCATGATTTCTCACAGCTGAGTTCCATGATTATAGCCTGCTGACTGATTCGTGCCTACTCAGCTCTTTGTTCATTGCCTCCAGAGGCACATGATCAGTGTATGACACCAAACATGATCAGCACATGATCAGTCACATGATCAGTGCATGATAAGCCACGTGATCAGTGCATGATCAGTCACGTGATCAGTGCATGATCAGTCACGTGATCAGTGCATGATAGCCACGTGATCAGTGCATGATAGCCACGTGATCAGTGCATGATCAGTCACGTGATCAGTGCATGATCAGTCACGTGATCAGTGCATGATCAGCCACGTGATCAGTGCATGATCAGCCACGTGATCAGTGCATGATCAGTTACGTGATCAGTGCATGATCAGCCACGTGATCAGTGCATGATCAGACACGTGAACAGTGTATGATCAGCCACGTGATCAGTGCATGATATCACGTGATCAGTGCATGATCAGTCACGTGATCAGTGTATGATCAGCCACGTGAACAGTGCATGCTCAGTCACGTGATCAGGGCCTGCTGAGCTGCGTGATTACTGTCTGCTCATCTGCTTGACAATTGCCAGCTGAGCTGCATGATTCCTGCCTGTCATCTGCTTGACAATTGCCAGCTGTGCTGTGTAATTCCTGCCTGCTCAGCTGCTTGATTATTGCCAGCTGAGCAGCATGATTCCTCACAGCTGAGTTCCATGATTATTGCCTGCTGACTGTTTGATTCGTGCCTACTCAGCTCTTTGTTTATTGCCTCCAGAGGCACATGATCAGTGTATGATAGCAAACATGATCAGCGCATGATCAGTCACATGATCAGCGCCATTAAGTCACGTGATCACTACATGATAGTCATGTGATCAGTCCATGCTCAGTCACGGTATCAGTGCATGATCAGCCACGTGATCAGTGCATGATAGCCACGTGATCAGTGCATGATCAGCCACGTGATCAGTGCATGATCAGCCACGTGATCAGTGCATGATAGCCACGTGATCAGTGCATGATCAGTCACGTGATCAGTGCATGATCAGTCACGTGATCAGTGCATGGTGCTGCGTGATCAGTGCATGATCAGCCACGTGATCAGTGCATGATAGCCACGTGATCAGTGCATGATCAGTCACGTGATCAGTGCATGATCAGCCACGTGATCAGTGCATGATCAGTCACGTGATCAGTGCATGATAGCTGCGTGATCAGTGCATGATCAGCCACGTGATCAGTGCATGATAGCCACGTGATCAGTGCATGATCAGCCACGTGATCAGTGCATGATCAGTCACGTGATCAGTGCATGATCAGTCACGTGATCAGTGCATGGTAGCTACGTGATCAGTGCATGATCAGCCACGTGATCAGTGCATGATAGCCACGTGATCAGTGCATGATCAGTCACGTGATCAGTGTATGATCAGCCACGTGATCAGTGCATGATAGTCACGTGATCAGTGCATGATCAGCCACGTGATCAGTGCATGATCCACGTGATCAGTGCATGATCAGCCACGTGATCAGTGCATGATAGCCACGTGATCAGTGCATGACAGCCACGTGATCAGTGCATGATCAGTCACGTGATCAGTGCATGATAGCCACGTGATCAGTGCATGATCAGTCACGTGATCAGTGTGTGATCAGCCACGTGAACAGTGCATGCTCAGTCACGTGATCAGGGCCTGCTGAGCTGCGTGATTACTGTCTGCTCATCTGCTTGACAATTGCCAGCTGAGCTGCACGATTCCTGCCTGTCATCTGCTTGACAATTGCCACCTGTGCTGCATAATTCCTGCCTGCTCATCTGCTTGATTATTGCCAGCTGAGCAGCATGATTTCTCAGAGCTGAGTTCCATGATTATAGCCTGCTGACTGATTCGTGCCTACTCAGCTCTTTGTTCATTGCCTCCAGAGGCACATGATCAGTGTATGACACCAAACATGATCAGTGCATGATCAGTCACATGATCAGTGCATGATAAGCCACGTGATCAGTGCATGATCAGTCACGTGATCAGTGCATGATCAGTCATGTGATCAGTGCATGGTAGCTGCGTGATCAGTGCATGATCAGCCACGTGATCAGTGCATGATAGCCACGTGATCAGTGCATGATCAGTCACGTGATCAGTGCATGATCAGTCACGTGATCAGTGCATGATCAGCCACGTGATCAGTGCATGATCAGCCACGTGATCAGTGCATGATCAGTCACGTGATCAGTGCATGATCAGCCACGTGATCAGTGCATGATCAGACACGTGATCAGTGCATGATCAGCCACGTGATCAGTGCATGATATCCACGTGATCAGTGCATGATCAGTCACGTGATCAGTGTATGATCAGCCACGTGAACAGTGCATGCTCAGTCACGTGATCAGGGCCTGCTGAGCTGCGTGATTACTGTCTGCTCATCTGCTTGACAATTGCCAGCTGAGCTGCATGATTCCTGCCTGTCATCTGCTTGACAATTGCCAGCTGTGCTGTGTAATTCCTGCCTGCTCAGCTGCTTGATTATTGCCAGCTGAGCAGCATGATTCCTCACACCTGAGTTCCATGATTATTGCCTGCTGACTGTTTGATTCGTGCCTACTCAGCTCTTTGTTTATTGCCTCCAGAGGCACATGATCAGTGTATGATAGCAAACATGATCAGCGCATGATCAGTCACATGATCAGTGCCATTAAGTCACGTGATCAGTGCATGATAGTCATGTGATCAGTCCATGCTCAGTCACGTATCAGTGCATGATCAGCCACGTGATCAGTGCATGATAGCCACGTGATCAGTGCATGATAGCCACGTGATCAGTGCATGATCAGTCACGTGATCAGTGCATGATCAGCCACGTGATCAGTGCATGATCAGTCACGTGATCAGTGCGTGATCAGTGCATGATCAGTTACGTGAGCAGTGTATGATCAGCCACGTGATCAGTGCATGGTCAGACACGTGAACAGTGTATGATCAGCCACGTGATCAGTGCATGATATCCACGTGATCAGTGCATGATCAGTCACGTGATCAGTGTATGATCAGCCTCGTGAACAGTGCATGCTCAGTCACGTGATCAGGGCCTGCTGAGCTGCGTGATTACTGTCTGCTCATCTGCTTGACAATTGCCAGCTGAGCTGCATGATTCCTGCCTGTCATCTGCTTGACAATTGCCAGCTGTGCTGTGTAATTCCTGCCTGCTCAGCTGCTTGATTATTGCCAGCTGAGCAGCATGATTCCTCACAGCTGAGTTCCATGATTATTGCCTGCTGACTGTTTGATTCATGCCTACTCAGCTCTTTGTTTATTGCCTCCAGAGGCACATGATCAGTGTATGATAGCAAACATGATCAGCGCATGATCAGTCACATGATCAGCGCCATTAAGTCACGTGATCACTACATGATAGTCATGTGATCAGTCCATGCTCAGTCACGGTATCAGTGCATGATCAGCCACGTGATCAGTGCATGATAGCCACGTGATCAGTGCATGATAGCCGTGATCAGTGCATGATCAGCCACGTGATCAGTGCATGATAGCACGTGATCAGTGCATGATCAGTCACGTGATCAGTGCATGATCAGGCACGTGATCAGTGCATGATCAGCCACGTGATCAGTGCATGATAGCCACGTGATCAGTGCATGATCAGTCACGTGATCAGTGCATGATCAGTCACGTGACCAGTACATGGTAGCTACGTGATCATTGCATGATCAGCCACGTGAGTAGTGCATGATAGCCACGTGATCAGTGCATGATCAGTCACGTGATCAGTGCATGATCAGTCATGTGATCAGTGCATGATCAGGCACGTGATCAGTGCATGATCAGCCACGTGATCAGTGCATGATAGCCACGTGATCAGTGCATGATCAGTCACGTGATCAGTGCATGATCAGCCACGTGATCAGTGCATGATAGCCACGTGATCAGTGCATGATCAGCCACGTGATCAGTGCATGATCAGTCACGTGATCAGTGCATGTCAGCTGCGTGATCAGTGCATGATCAGCCACGTGATCAGTGCATGATAGCCACGTGATCAGTGCATGATCAGTCACGTGATCAGTGCATGATCAGCCACGTGATCAGTGCATGATCAGTCACGTGATCAGTGCATGATAGCCGTGATCAGTGCATGATCAGCCACGTGATCAGTGCATGATAGCCACGTGATCAGTGCATGATCAGCCACGTGATCAGTGCATGATCAGTCACGTGATCAGTGCATGATCAGTCACGTGATCAGTGCATGATAGCTACGTGATCAGTGCATGATCAGCCACGTGATCAGTGCATGATAGCCACGTGATCAGTGCATGATCAGCCACGTGATCAGTGCATGATCAGTTACGTGATCAGTGCATGATCAGTCACGTGATCAGTGCATGATAGCTACGTGATCAGTGCATGATCAGCCACGTGATCAGTGCATGATAGCCACGTGATCAGTGCATGATCAGTCACGTGATCAGTGCATGATCAGCCACGTGATCAGTGCATGATATCCACGTGATCAGTGCATGATAGCCACGTGATCAGTGCATGATAGCCACGTGATCAGTGCATGATCAGTCACGTGATCAGTGTGTGATCAGCCACGTGATCAGTGCATGATCAGTCACGTGATCAGTGCATGATCAATTACGTGATCAGTGCATGATCAGTCACGTGATCAGTACATGGTTGCTACGTGATCATTGCATGATCAGCCACGTGATCAGTGCATGATAGCCACGTGATCAGTGCATGATCAGTCACGTGATCAGTGCATGATCAGTCACGTGATCAGTGCATGATCATTTACGTGATCAGTGCATGATCAGTCACGTGATCAGTGCATGGTAGCTACGTGATCAGTGCATGATCAGCCACGTGATCAGTGCATGATAGCCACGTGATCAGTGCATGATCAGCCACGTGATCAGTGCATGATAGCCACGTGATCAGTGCATGATCAGCCACGTGATCAGTGCATGATCAGTCACGTGATCAGTGCATGATCAGTCACGTGATCAGTGCATGATCAGCCACGTGATCAGTGCATGATCAGTCATGTGTCAGTGCATGATAGCCCGTGATCAGTGCATGATCAGTCCCGTGATCAGTGCATGATCAGCCACGTGATCAGTGCATGATAGCCACGTGATCAGTGCATGATCAGTCACGTGATCAGTGCATGATAGCCACGTGATCAGTGCATGACAGTCACGTGATCAGTGCATGATCAGTCACGTGATCAGTGCATGATAGCCACGTGATCAGTGCATGATCAGTCACGTGATCAGTGTATGATCAGCCACGTGAACAGTGCATGATCAGTCACGTGATCAGGGCCTGCTGAGCTGCGTGATTACTGTCTGCTCATCTGCTTGACAATTGCCAGCTGAGCTGCACGATTCCTGCCTGTCATCTGCTTGACAATTGCCACCTGTGCTGCATAATTCCTGCCTGCTCATCTACTTGATTATTGCCAGCTGAGCAGCATGATTTCTCAGAGCTGAGTTCCATGATTATAGCCTGCTGACAGATTCTGCCTACTCAGCTCTTTGTTCATTGCCTCCAGATGCACATGATCAGTGTGACACCAAACATGATCAGCACATGATCAGTCACATGATCAGTGCATGATAAGCCACGTGATCAGTGCATGATCAATTACGTGATCAGTGCATGATCAGTCATGTGACCAGTACATGGTAGCTGCGTGATCAGTGCATGATCAGCCACGTGATCAGTGCATGATAGCCACGTGATCAGTGCATGATCAGTCACGTGATCAGTGCATGATCAGTCACGTGATCAGTGCATGATAGCTACGTGATCAGTGCATGATCAGCCACGTGATCAGTGCATGATAGCCACGTGATCAGTGCATGATCAGTCACGTGATCAGTGCATGATCAGTCACGTGATCAGTGCATGATAGCTACGTGATCAGTGCATGATCAGCCACGTGATCAGTGCATGATAGCCACGTGATCAGTGCATGATCAGTCACGTGATCAGTGCATGATCAGTCACGTGATCAGTGCATGATCAGCCACGTGATCAGTGCATGATAGCCACGTGATCAGTGCATGATCAGTTACGTGAGCAGTGTATGATCAGCCACGTGATCAGTGCATGGTCAGACACGTGAACAGTGTATGATCAGCCACGTGATCAGTGCATGATATCCAAGTGATCAGTGCATGATCAATCACGTGATCAGTGTATGATCAGCCACGTGAACAGTGCATGCTCAGTCACGTGATCAGGGCCTGCTGAGCTGCGTGATTACTGTCTGCTCATCTGCTTGACAATTGCCAGCTGAGCTGCATGATTCCTGCCTGTCATCTGCTTGACAATTGCCAGCTGTGCTGCGTAATTCCTGCCTGCTCAGCTGCTTGATTATTGCCAGCTGAGCAGCATGATTCCTCACAGCTGAGTTCCATGATTATTGCCTGCTGACTGTTTGATTCGTGCCTACTCAGCTCTTTGTTTATTGCCTCCAGAGGCACATGATCAGTGTATGATAGCAAACATGATCAGCGCATGATCAGTCACATGATCAGCGCCATTAAGTCACGTGATCACTACATGATAGTCATGTGATCAGTCCATGCTCAGTCACGGTATCAGTGCATGATCAGCCACGTGATCAGTGCATGATAGTCACGTGATCAGTGCATGATCAGCCACGTGATCAGTGCATGATCAGCCATGTGATCAGTGCATGATAGCCACGTGATCAGTGCATGATCAGTCACGTGATCAGTGCATGATCAGTCACGTGATCAGTACATGGTAGCTACGTGATCAGTGCATGATCAGCCACGTGATCAGTGCATGATCAGCCACGTGATCAGTGCATGATCAGCCACGTGATCAGTGCATGATCAGTCACGTGACCAGTACATGGTAGTTGCGTGATCATTGCATGCACGTGAGCAGTGCATGATAGCCACGTGATCAGTGCATGATCAGCCACGTGATCAGTGCATGATCAGTCACGTGATCAGTGCATGATCAGTCACGTGATCAGTGCATGGTAGCCACGTGATCAGTGCATGATCAGCCACGTGATCAGTGCATGATAGCCACGTGATCAGTGCATGATCAGTCACGTGATCAGTGCATGATCAGCCACGTGATCAGTGCATGATAGCCACGTGATCAGTGCATGATAGCCACGTGATCAGTGCATGATAGCCACGTGATCAGTGCATGATCAGTCACGTGATCAGTGTGTGATCAGCCACGTGATCAGTGCATGATCAGTCACGTGATCAGTGCATGATCAATTACGTGATCAGTGCATGATCAGTCACGTGATCAGTGCATGGTAGCTACGTGATCAGTGCATGATCAGCCACGTGATCAGTGCATGATAGCCACGTGATCAGTGCATGATCAGTCACGTGATCAGTGCATGATCAGTCACGTGATCAGTGCATGATCAGCCACGTGATCAGTGCATGATCAGTCACGTGATCAGTATATGGTAGCTACGTGATCAGTGCATGATCAGCCACGTGATCAGTGCATGATAGCCACGTGATCAGTGCATGATCAGCCACGTGATCAGTGCATGATCAGCCACGTGATCAGTGCATGATCAGCCACGTGATCAGTGCATGATCAGTCACGTGATCAGTGCATGATCAGTCACGTGATCAGTGCATGATCAGCCACGTGATCAGTGCATGTGAGTCATGTATCAGTGCATGATAGCCCGTGATCAGTGCATGATCAGTCCCGTGATCAGTGCATGATCAGCCACGTGATCAGTGCATGATAGCCACGTGATCAGTGCATGATCAGTCACGTGATCAGTGCATGATAGCCACGTGATCAGTGCATGACAATTACGTGATCAGTGCATGATCAGTCACGTGATCAGTGCATGATAGCCACGTGATCAGTGCATGATCAGTCACGTGATCAGTGTATGATCAGCCACGTGAACAGTGCATGCTCAGTCACGTGATCAGGGCCTGCTGAGCTGCGTGATTACTGTCTGCTCATCTGCTTGACAATTGCCAGCTGAGCTGCACGATTCCTGCCTGTCATCTGCTTGACAATTGCCACCTGTGCTGCATAATTCCTGCCTGCTCATCTGCTTGATTATTGCCAGCTGAGCAGCATGATTTCTCAGAGCTGAGTTCCATGATTATAGCCTGCTGACTGATTCCTGCCTACTCAGCTCTTTGTTCATTGCCTCCAGATGCACATGATCAGTGTATGACACCAAACATGATCAGCACATGATCAGTCACATGATCAGTGCATGATAAGCCACGTGATCAGTGCATGATCAGTCACGTGATCAGTGCATGATCAGTCACGTGACCAGTACATGGTAGCTACGTGATCAGTGCATGATCAGCCACGTGATCAGTGCATGATAGCCACGTGATCAGTGCATGATCAGTCACGTGATCAGTGCATGATCAGTCACGTGATCAGTGCATGGTATCTGCGTGATCAGTGCATGATCAGCCACGTGATCAGTGCATGATAGCCACGTGATCAGTGCATGATCAGTCACGTGATCAGTGCATGATCAGTCACGTGATCAGTGCATGATCAGCCACGTGATCAGTGCATGATCAGCCACGTGATCAGTGCATGATCAGTTACGTGATCAGTGCATGATCAGCCACGTGATCAGTGCATGGTCAGACACGTGATCAGTGTATGATCAGCCACGTGATCAGTGCATGATATCCACGTGATCAGTGCATGATCAGTCACGTGATCAGTGTATGATCAGCCACGTGAACAGTGCATGCTCAGTCACGTGATCAGGGCCTGCTGAGCTGCGTGATTACTGTCTGCTCATCTGCTTGACAATTGCCAGCTGAGCTGCATGATTCCTGCCTGTCATCTGCTTGACAATTGCCAGCTGTGCTGTGTAATTCCTGCCTGCTCAGCTGCTTGATTATTGCCAGCTGAGCAGCATGATTCCTCACAGCTGAGTTCCATGATTATTGCCTGCTGACTGTTTGATTCGTGCCTACTCAGCTCTTTGTTTATTGCCTCCAGAGGCACATGATCAGTGTATGATAGCAAACATGATCAGTGCATGATCAGTCACATGATCAGCGCCATTAAGTCACGTGATCACTACATGATAGTCATGTGATCAGTCCATGCTCAGTCACGGTATCAGTGCATGATCAGCCACGTGATCAGTGCATGATAGCCACGTGATCAGTGCATGATCAGCCACGTGATCAGTGCATGATCAGTCACGTGATCAGTGCATGATCAGCCACGTGATCAGTGCATGATCAGTCACGTGATCAGTGCATGATCAGTGTATGATCAGCCACGTGATCAGTGCATGATAGCCACGTGATCAGTGCATGATCAGTCACGTGATCAGTGCATGATCAGCCACGTGATCAGTGCATGATCAGTCACGTGATCAGTGCGTGATCAGTGCATGATCAGCCACGTGATCAGTGCATGATCAGTCACGTGATCAGTGCGTGATCAGTGCATGATCAGCCACGTGATCAGTGCATGATCAGTCACGTGATCAGTGCGTGATCAGTGCATGATCAGTTACGTGATCAGTGCATGATCAGCCACGTGATCAGTGCATGATCAGACACGTGATCAGTGCATGATCAGCCACGTGATCAGTGCATGATAGCCACGTGATCAGTGCATGATCAGTCACGTGATCAGTGTATGATCAGCCACGTGATCAGTGCATGCTCAGTCACGTGATCAGGGCCTGCTGAGCTGCGTGATTACTGTCTGCTCATCTGCTTGACAATTGCCAGCTGAGCTGCATGATTCCTGCCTGTCATCTGCTTGACAATTGCCAGCTGTGCTGTGTAATTCCTGCCTGCTCAGCTGCTTGATTATTGCCAGCTGAGCAGCATGATTTCTCAGAGCTGAGTTCCATGATTATAGCCTGCTGACTGATTCCTGCCTACTCAGCTCTTTGTTCATTGCCTCCAGATGCACATGATCAGTGTATGACACCAAACATGATCAGTGCATGATCAGTCACATGATCAGTGCATGATAAGCCACGTGATCAGTGCATGATCAGTCACGTGATCAGTGCATGATCAGTCACGTGATCAGTGCATGATAGCTACGTGATCAGTGCATGATCAGCCACGTGATCAGTGCATGATCAGCCACGTGATCAGTGCATGATCAGTCACGTGATCAGTGCATGATCAGTCACGTGATCAGTGCATGATCAGCCACGTGATCAGTGCATGATCAGCCACGTGATCAGTGCATGATCAGTTACGTGAGCAGTGTATGATCAGCCACGTGATCAGTGCATGGTCAGACACGTGAACAGTGTATGATCAGCCACGTGATCAGTGCATGATATCCACGTGATCAGTGCATGATCAGTCACGTGATCAGTGTATGATCAGCCACGTGAACAGTGCATGCTCAGTCACGTGATCAGGGCCTGCTGAGCTGCGTGATTACTGTCTGCTCATCTGCTTGACAATTGCCAGCTGAGCTGCATGATTCCTGCCTGTCATCTGCTTGACAATTGCCAGCTGTGCTGCGTAATTCCTGCCTGCTCAGCTGCTTGATTATTGCCAGCTGAGCAGCATGATTCCTCACAGCTGAGTTCCATGATTATTGCCTGCTGACTGTTTGATTCGTGCCTACTCAGCTCTTTGTTTATTGCCTCCAGAGGCACATGATCAGTGTATGATAGCAAACATGATCAGCGCATGATCAGTCACATGATCAGCGCCATTAAGTCACGTGATCACTACATGATAGTCATGTGATCAGTCCATGCTCAGTCACGGTATCAGTGCATGATCAGCCACGTGATCAGTGCATGATAGCCACGTGATCAGTGCATGATCAGCCACGTGATCAGTGCATGATCAGCCACGTGATCAGTGCATGATAGCACGTGATCAGTGCATGATCAGTCACGTGATCAGTGCATGATCAGGCACGTGATCAGTGCATGATCAGCCACGTGATCAGTGCATGATAGCCACGTGATCAGTGCATGATCAGTCACGTGATCAGTGCATGATCAGTCACGTGACCAGTACATGGTAGCTACGTGATCATTGCATGATCAGCCACGTGATAGTGCATGATAGCCACGTGATCAGTGCATGATCAGTCACGTGATCAGTGCATGATCAGTCACGTGATCAGTGCATGATCAGCCACGTGATCAGTGCATGATCAGCCACGTGATCAGTGCATGATAGCCACGTGATCAGTGCATGATCAGTCACGTGATCAGTGCATGATCAGCCACGTGATCAGTGCATGATAGCCACGTGATCAGTGCATGATCAGTCACGTGATCAGTGCATGATCAGCCACGTGATCAGTGCATGATAGCCACGTGATCAGTGCATGATCAGTTACGTGATCAGTGCATGATCAGTCACGTGATCAGTGCATGGTAGCTGCGTGATCAGTGCATGATCAGCCACGTGATCAGTGCATGATAGCCACGTGATCAGTGCATGATCAGTCACGTGATCAGTGCATGATCAGCCACGTGATCAGTGCATGATCAGTCACGTGATCAGTGCATGATAGCTGCGTGATCAGTGCATGATCAGCCACGTGATCAGTGCATGATAGCCACGTGATCAGTGCATGATCAGCCACGTGATCAGTGCATGATCAGTCACGTGATCAGTGCATGATCAGTCACGTGATCAGTGCATGATAGCTACGTGATCAGTGCATGATCAGCCACGTGATCAGTGCATGATAGCCACGTGATCAGTGCATGATCAGTCACGTGATCAGTGTGTGATCAGCCACGTGATCAGTGCATGATATCCACGTGATCAGTGCATGATAGCCACGTGATCAGTGCATGATAGCCACGTGATCAGTGCATGATCAGTCACGTGATCAGTGCATGATCAGCCACGTGATCAGTGCATGATAGCCACGTGATCAGTGCATGATCAATTACGTGATCAGTGCATGATCAGTCACGTGATCAGTGCATGTGAGCTGTGTGATCAGTGCATGATCAGCCACGTGATCAGTGCATGATAGCCACGTGATCAGTGCATGATCAGTCACGTGATCAGTGCATGATCAGCCACGTGATCAGTGCATGATCAGTCACGTGATCAGTGCATGATAGCTGCGTGATCAGTGCATGATCAGCCACGTGATCAGTGCATGATAGCCACGTGATCAGTGCATGATCAGCCACGTGATCAGTGCATGATCAGTCACGTGATCAGTGCATGATCAGTCACGTGACAGTACATGGTAGCTACGTGATCAGTGCATGATCAGCCACGTGATCAGTGCATGATAGCCACGTGATCAGTGCATGATCAGCCACGTGATCAGTGCATGATCAGTCACGTGATCAGTGCATGATCAGTCACGTGATCAGTGCATGGTAGCGTGATCAGTGCATGATCAGCCACGTGATCAGTGCATGATAGCCACGTGATCAGTGCATGATCAGTCACGTGATCAGTGCATGATCAGTCACGTGATCAGTGCATGATCAGTCACGTGATCAGTGCATGGTAGCACGTGATCAGTGCATGATCAGCCACGTGATCAGTGCATGATAGCCACGTGATCAGTGCATGATCAGCCACGTGATCAGTGCATGATAGCCACGTGATCAGTGCATGATCAGCCACGTGATCAGTGCATGATCAGTCACGTGATCAGTGCATGATCAGTCACGTGATCAGTGCATGATCAGCCACGTGATCAGTGCATGACAGTCATGTATCAGTGCATGATAGCACGTGATCAGTGCATGATCAGTCCCGTGATCAGTGCATGATCAGCCACGTGATCAGTGCATGATAGCCACGTGATCAGTGCATGATCAGTCACGTGATCAGTGCATGATCAGCCACGTGATCAGTGCATGACAGCCACGTGATCAGTGCATGATCAGTCACGTGATCAGTGCATGATAGCCACGTGATCAGTGCATGATCAGTCACGTGATCAGTGTATGATCAGCCACGTGAACAGTGCATGCTCAGTCACGTGATCAGGGCCTGCTGAGCTGCGTGATTACTGTCTGCTCATCTGCTTGACAATTGCCAGCTGAGCTGCACGATTCCTGCCTGTCATCTGCTTGACAATTGCCAGCTGTGCTGCGTAATTCCTGCCTGCTCAGCTGCTTGATTATTGCCAGCTGAGCAGCATGATTTCTCACAGCTGAGTTCCATGATTATTGCCTGCTGACTGATTCGTGCCTACTCAGCTCTTTGTTCATTGCCTCCAGAGGCACATGATCAGTGTATGATACCAAACATGATCAGCACATGATCAGTCACATGATCAATGCATGATAAGCCACGTGATCAGTGCATGATCAGTCACGTGATCAGTGCATGATCAGTCATGTGATCAGTACATGGTAGCTGCGTGATCAGTGCATGATCAGCCACGTGATCAGTGCATGATAGCCACGTGATCAGTGCATGATCAGTCACGTGATCAGTGCATGATCAGTCACGTGATCAGTGCATGATAGCTACGTGATCAGTGCATGATCAGCCACGTGATCAGTGCATGATAGCCACGTGATCAGTGCATGATCAGTCCGTGATCAGTGCATGATCAGTCACGTGATCAGTGCATGATCAGCCACGTGATCAGTGCATGATCAGCCACGTGATCAGTGCATGATCAGTCACGTGATCAGTGCATGATCAGCCACGTGATCAGTGCATGATAGCCACGTGATCAGTGCATGATCAGTCACGTGATCAGTGCATGATCAGCCACGTGATCAGTGCATGATCAGTCACGTGATCAGTGCATGACTGCATGATCAGTGCATGATCAGCCACGTGATCAGTGCATGATAGCCACGTGATCAGTGCATGATCAGCCACGTGATCAGTGCATGATCAATCACGTGATCAGTGCATGATCAGTCACGTGATCAGTGCATGGTACCACGTGATCAGTGCATGATCAGCCACGTGATCAGTGCATGATAGCCACGTGATCAGTGCATGATCAGTCACGTGATGTGTGATCAGCCACGTGATCAGTGCATGATATCCACGTGATCAGTGCATGATAGCCACGTGATCAGTGCATGATAGCCACGTGATCAGTGCATGATCAGTCACGTGATCAGTGCATGATCAGCCACGTGATCAGTGCATGATCAGTCACGTGATCAGTGCATGATCAATTACGTGATCAGTGCATGATCAGTCACGTGATCAGTGCATGATGCCACGTGATCAGTGCATGATCAGCCACGTGATCAGTGCATGATCAGTCACGTGATCAGTGCATGATCAGCCACGTGATCAGTGCATGATCAGCACGTGATCAGTGCATGATCAGCCACGTGATCAGTGCATGATCAGCCACGTGATCAGTGCATGATTTCACGTGATCAGTGCATGATCAGCCACGTGATCAGTGCATGATAGCCACGTGATCAGTGCATGATCAGTCACGTGATCGTGTGTGATCAGCCACGTGATCAGTGCATGATATCCACGTGATCAGTGCATGATAGCCACGTGATCAGTGCATGATAGCCACGTGATCAGTGCATGATCAGTCACGTGATAGTGCATGATCAGCCACGTGATCAGTGCATGATCAGTCACGTGATCAGTGCATGATCAATTACGTGATCAGTGCATGATCAGTCACGTGATCAGTGCATGATCGTCACGTGATCAGTGCATGATCAGCCACGTGATCAGTGCATGATAGCCACGTGATCAGTGCATGATCAGTCACGTGATCAGTGCATGATCAGCCACGTGATCAGTGCATGATCAGTCACGTGATCAGTGCATGGTAGCTGAATGATCAGTGCATGATCAGCCACGTGATCAGTGCATGATAGCCACGTGATCAGTGCATGATCAGCCACGTGATCAGTGCATGATCAGTCACGTGATCAGTGCATGATCAGTCACGTGATCAGTGCATGGATAGCTACGTGATCAGTGCATGATCAGCCACGTGATCAGTGCATGATAGCCACGTGATCAGTGCATGATCAGCCACGTGATCAGTGCATGATCAGTCACGTGATCAGTGCATGATCAGTCACGTGATCAGTGCATGGTAGCACGTGATCAGTGCATGATCAGCCACGTGATCAGTGCATGATAGCCACGTGATCAGTGCATGATCAGTCACGTGATCAGTGTGTGATCAGCCACGTGATCAGTGCATGATATCCACGTGATCAGTGCATGATAGCCACGTGATCAGTGCATGATAGCCACGTGATCAGTGCATGATCAGTCACGTGATAGTGTGATCAGCCACGTGATCAGTGCATGATGAGCCACGTGATCAGTGCATGATCAATTACGTGATCAGTGCATGATCAGTCACGTGACCAGTACATGGTAGCTACGTGATCATTGCATGATCAGCCACGTGATCAGTGCATGATAGCCACGTGATCAGTGCATGATCAGTCACGTGATCAGTGCATGATCAGTCACGTGATCAGTGCATGATCATTTACGTGATCAGTGCATGATCAGTCACGTGACCAGTATATGGTATGTACGTGATCATTGCATGATCAGCCACGTGAGCAGTGCATGATAGCCACGTGATCAGTGCATGATCAGCCACGTGAGCAGTGCATGATAGCCACGTGATCAGTGCATGATCAGCCACGTGATCAGTGCATGATCAGTCACGTGATCAGTGCATGATCAGTCACGTGATCAGTGCATGATCAGCCACGTGATCAGTGCATGTGGAGTCATGTAGTCAGTGCATGATAGCCCGTGATCAGTGCATGATCAGTCCCGTGATCAGTGTATGATCAGCCACGTGATCAGTGCATGATAGCCACGTGATCAGTGCATGATCAGTCACGTGATCAGTGCATGATAGCCACGTGATCAGTGCATGACAATCACGTGATCAGTGCATGATCAATCACGTGATCAGTGCATGATAGCCACGTGATCAGTGCATGATCAGTCACGTGATAGGTGTGTGATCAGCGACGTGAACAGTGCATGCTCAGTCACGTGATCAGGGCCTGCTGAGCTGCGTGATTCCTGTCTGCTCATCTGCTTGACAATTGCCAGCTGTGCTGTGTAATTCCTGCCTGCTCAGCTGCTTGATTATTGCCAGCTGAGCAGCATGATTCCTCACAGCTGAGTTCCATGATTATTGCCTGCTGACTGTTTGATTCATGCCTACTCAGCTCTTTGTTTATTGCCTCCAGAGGCACATGATCAGTGTATGATAGCAAACATGATCAGCGCATGATCAGTCACATGATCAGGCCATTAAGTCACGTGATCACTACATGATAGTCATGTGATCAGTCCATGCTCAGTCACGGTATCAGTGCATGATCAGCCACGTGATCAGTGCATGATAGCCACGTGATCAGTGCATGATCAGCCACGTGATCAGTGCATGATCAGCCACGTGATCAGTGCATGATAGCACGTGATCAGTGCATGATCAGTCACGTGATCAGTGCATGATCAG
Source organism: Bos javanicus (assembly GCF_032452875.1). NCBI lineage: Eukaryota > Metazoa > Chordata > Mammalia > Artiodactyla > Bovidae > Bos > Bos javanicus. Next base: position 429,639 of record NW_026893731.1, read on the forward strand.
CCACGTGATCAGTGCATGATCAGCCACGTGATCAGTGCATGATAGCCACGTGATCAGTGCATGATCAGTCACGTGATCAGTGCATGATCAGTCACGTGACCAGTGCATGATAGCTACGTGATCAGTGCATGATCAGCCACGTGATCAGTGCATGATAGCCACGTGATCAGTGCATGATCAGTCACGTGATCAGTGCATGATCAGTCACGTGATCAGTGCATGATCAGCCACGTGATCAGTGCATGATCAGCCACGTGATCAGTGCATGATAGCCACGTGATCAGTGCATGATCAGCCACGTGATCAGTGCATGATCAGCCACGTGATCAGTGCATGATAGCCACGTGATCAGTGCATGATCAGTCACGTGATCAGTGCATGATCAGCCCGTGATCAGTGCATGATAGCCACGTGATCAGTGCATGATCAATTACGTGATCAGTGCATGATCAGTCACGTGACCAGTACATGGGAGCTGCGTGATCAGTGCATGATCAGCCACGTGATCAGTGCATGATAGCCACGTGATCAGTGCATGATCAGTCACGTGATCAGTGCATGATCAGCCACGTGATCAGTGCATGATCAGTCACGTGATCAGTGCATGAAGCTGCGTGATCATTGCATGATCAGCCACGTGATCAGTGCATGATAGCCACGTGATCAGTGCATGATCAGCCACGTGATCAGTGCATGATAATCACGTGATCAGTGCATGATCAGTCACGTGATCAGTGTGTGATCAGCCACGTGATCAGTGCATGATGAGTCACGTGATCAGTGCATGATCAATTACGTGATCAGTGCATGATCAGTCACGTGACCAGTACATGGTTGCTACGTGATCATTGCATGATCAGCCACGTGATCAGTGCATGATAGCCACGTGATCAGTGCATGATCAGTCACGTGATCAGTGCATGATCAGTCACGTGATCAGTGCATGATCATATACGTGATCAGTGCATGATCAGTCACGTGATCAGTATATGGTAGCTACGTGATCAGTGCATGATCAGCCACGTGATCAGTGCATGATAGCCACGTGATCAGTGCATGATCAGCCACGTGATCAGTGCATGATCAGCCACGTGATCAGTGCATGATCAGCCACGTGATCAGTGCATGATTGCCACGTGATCAGTGCATGATCAGTCACGTGATCAGTGCATGATCAGCCACGTGATCAGTGCATGATCAGCCACGTGATCAGTGCATGATAGCCACGTGATCAGTGCATGATCAGTCACGTGATCAGTGCATGATCAGTCACGTGATCAGTGCATGATAGCCACGTGATCAGTGCATGATCAGCCACGTGATCAGTGCATGATAGCCACGTGATCAGTGCATGATCAGTCACGTGATCAGTGCATGATCAGTCACGTGATCAGTGCATGATCAGCCACGTGATCAGTGCATGATCAGCCACGTGATCAGTGCATGATAGCCACGTGATCAGTGCATGATCAGTCACGTGATCAGTGCATGGTAGCTACGTGATCATTGCATGATCAGCCACGTGATCAGTGCATGATAGCCACGTGATCAGTGCATGATCAGTTACGTGTGCAGTGCATGATCAGCCACGTGATCAGTGCATGATTGCCACGTGATCAGTGCATGATCAGTCACGTGACAGTGTGATCAGCCACGTGATCAGTGCATGATCAGCCACGTGATCAGTGCATGATAGCCACGTGATCAGTGCATGATCAGTTACGTGATCAGTGCATGATCAGCCACGTGATCAGTGCATGATCAGACACGTGATCAGTGTATGATCAGCCACGTGATCAGTGCATGATATCCACGTGATCAGTGCATGATCAGTCACGTGATCAGTGCATGATCAGTCACGTGATCAGTGCATGATCAATTACGTGATCAGTGCATGATCAGTCACGTGACAAGTACATGGTAGCTACGTGATCATTGCATGATCAGCCACGTGATCAGTGCATGATAGCCACGTGATCAGTGCATGATCAGTCACATGATCAGTGTATGATCATCCACGTGATCAGTGCATGGGCAGTCACGTGATCAGTGCATGATCAGACGTGATCAGTGCATGATCAGTCACGTGATCAGTGCATGATCAGCCACGTGATCAGTGCATGATAGCCACGTGATCAGTGCATGATAGCCACATGATCAGTGCATGATCAGTCACGTGATCAGTGCATGATCAGCCACGTGATCAGTGCATGATAGCCACGTGATCAGTGCATGATCAGTCACGTGATCAGTGCATGATCAGTCCACGTGATCAGTGCATGATCAGTCACGTGATCAGTGCATGATCAGCCACGTGATCAGTGCATGACCAGGCACATGATCAGCGCCTGTCAGTCACTGATCACTGCCTGATAAACACGTGATCCGTGCCCGAACAGCCACGTGATCAGTGCATGCGCAGTCACGTGATCAGTGCATGATAGCCACGTGATCAGTGCGTGCACAGTCCCATGATCAGCGCCTGTCAGTCACTGATCATTGCCTGATAAACACGTGATCAGTGCATGATCAGCCATGTGATCAGTGCATGATCAGCCACGTGATCAGTGCATGATCAGTCACGTGATCAGTGCATGATAGCCACGTGATCAGTGCATGATCAGTCACGTGATCTGGACTTGATCAGCCACGTGATCAGTGCCTGCAGAGTCACGTGATCAGGGCCTGCTGAGCTGCGTGATTCCTGCCGGCTCATCTGCATGACAATTGCCAGCTGAGCTGCGTGATTCCTGTCGGCTCATCTGCTTGACAATTGCCAGCTGAGCTGCGTGATTCCTGCCTGGTCACGTGCTTGATTATTGCCAGTTGAGCAGCATGATTCGTCACTGCTGAGCTCCATGCTTATTGCCTGCTGATTGCGTGGTTCGTGTCTGCTCAGCTCTTTGAGTATTGCCTCCTGAGGTCCCTGTTCGATCGCCACCTGCCGGGGACCAGCCCCAACTGATCCAGGGTATTCGAAGGAGAGATGGCCTAGGCGACTATTTATATGCTAATCAGAGATGTCAAGAATAATAGTATGAGGAGAGCTCAGTAGGAAAATTCGGTGGAGAAAAGAGACTGAGTAGCTTGGTTTACGCGGAAGACCAATCAAACTTCAAGACAAGAAGTTTGCACCACTTACGTAGGCCGCAGGCGCCCTCTCGAATAGCGAAAGGTGCCTCACCCTAGACACCTTCTCGAGTGGGTCTTAGCAGCCCAGGCATAATTAGTAAGCGTGGTGGGTTCCGCGCTCCAGATGGAGACTCAGCTGGAAGTTAAAGGGAAGAATGACAAGGAACTTTATGAATTGGAGCTGTAAGTTAACTCTTTGACAGAGAGAGCGAGATGGTGGTGGGGGACAGCCCCCAGTGAAATCAGAGGTGAGAGCACAAAGCAATACAGTAGGCAGACTCCGGTTTTTTTGGGGGGAGATGCTCGAGAATATCCGGGTGGACTCCTGAGGCTCGATCCCGCATTTGCGTATGCCGAGCCTCCTTCCTCATGACCTTTGTCCAGAGTGGAATGCCTCCCCGGCTCCCGGCACATGATCAGTGCATGCTCAGTCACGATATCAGTGCCTGCTCAGCCACGTGATCACTGACGGCACAGTCACGTGATCAGCGCCTCTCAGTCACGTGATCACCGTATGATAAACACGTGATCAGTGAACGACCAGCCACGTGATCACTGCATGCGCAGTCAGGTGGTCAGTTCCTGATCAGCCACCTGATCAGTGCGTGCACAGTCCCCTGATCAGCGCCTGTCAGTCACTGATCACTGCCTGATAAACACGTGATCAGTGCCCGAACAGCCACGTCATCAGTGCATGCGCAGTCACGTGATCAGTGCATGATAGCCACGTGATCAGTGCGTGCACAGTCCCATGATCAGCGCCTGTCAGTCACTGATCATTGCCTGATAAACACGTGATCAGTGCATGATGAGCCATGTGATCAGTGCCCGATCAGCCACGTCATCAGTGCATGCGCAGTCACGTCATCAGTGCATGATAGCCACGTGATCAGTGCATGCTCAGTCACGTGATCTGGACTTGATCAGCCACGTGATCAGTGCCTGCAGAGTCACGTGATCAGGGCCTGCTGAGCTGCGTGATTCCTGCCGGCTCATCTGCATGACAATTGCCAGCTGAGCTGCGTGATTCCTGTCGGCTCATCTGCTTGACAATTGCCAGCTGAGCTGCGTGATTCCTGCCTGGTCACGTGCTTGATTATTGCCAGTTGAGCAGCATGATTCGTCACTGCTGAGCTCCATGCTTATTGCCTGCTGATTGCGTGGTTCGTGTCTGCTCAGCTCTTTGAGTATTGCCTCCTGAGGTCCCTGTTCGGTCGCCACCTGCCGGGGACCAGCCCCAACTGATCCAGGGTATTCGAAGGAGAGATGGCCTAGGCGACTATTTATATGCTAATCAGAGATGTCAAGAATAATAGTATGAGGAGAGCTCAGTAGGAAAATTCGGTGGAGAAAAGAGACTGAGTAGCTTGGTTTACGCGGAAGACCAATCAAACTTCAAGACAAGAAGTTTGCACCACTTACGTAGGCCGCAGGCGCCCTCTCGAATAGCGAAAGGTGCCTCACCCTAGACACCTTCTCGAGTGGGTCTTAGCAGCCCAGGCATAATTAGTAAGCGTGGTGGGTTCCGCGCTCCAGATGGAGACTCAGCTGGAAGTTAAAGGGAAGAATGACAAGGAACTTTATGAATTGGAGCTGTAAGTTAACTCTTTGACAGAGAGAGCGAGATGGTGGTGGGGGACAGCCCCCAGTGAAATCAGAGGTGAGAGCACAAAGCAATACAGTAGGCAGACTCCGGTTTTTTTGGGGGGAGATGCTCGAGAATATCCGGGTGGACTCCTGAGGCTCGATCCCGCATTTGCGTATGCCGAGCCTCCTTCCTCATGACCTTTGTCCAGAGTGGAATGCCTCCCCGGCTCCCGGCACATGATCAGTGCATGCTCAGTCACGATATCAGTGCCTGCTCAGCCACGTGATCACTGACGGCACAGTCACGTGATCAGCGCCTCTCAGTCACGTGATCACCGTATGATAAACACGTGATCAGTGAACGACCAGCCACGTGATCACTGCATGCGCGGTCAGGTGGTCAGTTCCTGATCAGCCACCTGATCAGTGCGTGCACAGTCCCCTGATCAGCGCCTGTCAGTCACTGATCACTGCCTGATAAACACGTGATCAGTGCCCGAACAGCCACGTCATCAGTGCATGCGCAGTCACGTGATCAGTGCATGATAGCCACGTGATCAGTGCGTGCACAGTCCCATGATCAGCGCCTGTCAGTCACTGATCATTGCCTGATAAACACGTGATCAGTGCATGATGAGCCATGTGATCAGTGCCCGATCAGCCACGTCATCAGTGCATGCGCAGTCACGTCATCAGTGCATGATAGCCACGTGATCAGTGCATGCTCAGTCACGTGATCTGGACTTGATCAGCCACGTGATCAGTGCCTGCAGAGTCACGTGATCAGGGCCTGCTGAGCTGCGTGATTCCTGCCGGCTCATCTGCATGACAATTGCCAGCTGAGCTGCGTGATTCCTGTCGGCTCATCTGCTTGACAATTGCCAGCTGAGCTGCGTGATTCCTGCCTGGTCACGTGCTTGATTATTGCCAGTTGAGCAGCATGATTCGTCACTGCTGAGCTCCATGCTTATTGCCTGCTGATTGCGTGGTTCGTGTCTGCTCAGCTCTTTGAGTATTGCCTCCTGAGGTCCCTGTTCGGTCGCCACCTGCCGGGGACCAGCCCCAACTGATCCAGGGTATTCGAAGGAGAGATGGCCTAGGCGACTATTTATATGCTAATCAGAGATGTCAAGAATAATAGTATGAGGAGAGCTCAGTAGGAAAATTCGGTGGAGAAAAGAGACTGAGTAGCTTGGTTTACGCGGAAGACCAATCAAACTTCAAGACAAGAAGTTTGCACCACTTACGTAGGCCGCAGGCGCCCTCTCGAATAGCGAAAGGTGCCTCACCCTAGACACCTTCTCGAGTGGGTCTTAGCAGCCCAGGCATAATTAGTAAGCGTGGTGGGTTCCGCGCTCCAGATGGAGACTCAGCTGGAAGTTAAAGGGAAGAATGACAAGGAACTTTATGAATTGGAGCTGTAAGTTAACTCTTTGACAGAGAGAGCGAGATGGTGGTGGGGGACAGCCCCCAGTGAAATCAGAGGTGAGAGCACAAAGCAATACAGTAGGCAGACTCCGGTTTTTTTGGGGGGAGATGCTCGAGAATATCCGGGTGGACTCCTGAGGCTCGATCCCGCATTTGCGTATGCCGAGCCTCCTTCCTCATGACCTTTGTCCAGAGTGGAATGCCTCCCCGGCTCCCGGCACATGATCAGTGCATGCTCAGTCACGATATCAGTGCCTGCTCAGCCACGTGATCACTGACGGCACAGTCACGTGATCAGCGCCTCTCAGTCACGTGATCACCGTATGATAAACACGTGATCAGTGAACGACCAGCCACGTGATCACTGCATGCGCGGTCAGGTGGTCAGTTCCTGATCAGCCACCTGATCAGTGCGTGCACAGTCCCCTGATCAGCGCCTGTCAGTCACTGATCACTGCCTGATAAACACGTGATCAGTGCCCGAACAGCCACGTCATCAGTGCATGCGCAGTCACGTGATCAGTGCATGATAGCCACGTGATCAGTGCGTGCACAGTCCCATGATCAGCGCCTGTCAGTCACTGATCATTGCCTGATAAACACGTGATCAGTGCATGATGAGCCATGTGATCAGTGCCCGATCAGCCACGTCATCAGTGCATGCGCAGTCACGTCATCAGTGCATGATCAGCCACGTGATCAGTGCCTGCAGAGTCACGTGATCAGGGCCTGCTGAGCTGCGTGATTCCTGCCGGCTCATCTGCATGACAATTGCCAGCTGAGCTGCGTGATTCCTGTCGGCTCATCTGCTTGACAATTGCCAGCTGAGCTGCGTGATTCCTGCCTGGTCACGTGCTTGATTATTGCCAGTTGAGCAGCATGATTCGTCACTGCTGAGCTCCATGCTTATTGCCTGCTGATTGCGTGGTTCGTGTCTGCTCAGCTCTTTGAGTATTGCCTCCTGAGGTCCCTGTTCGGTCGCCACCTGCCGGGGACCAGCCCCAACTGATCCAGGGTATTCGAAGGAGAGATGGCCTAGGCGACTATTTATATGCTAATCAGAGATGTCAAGAATAATAGTATGAGGAGAGCTCAGTAGGAAAATTCGGTGGAGAAAAGAGACTGAGTAGCTTGGTTTACGCGGAAGACCAATCAAACTTCAAGACAAGAAGTTTGCACCACTTACGTAGGCCGCAGGCGCCCTCTCGAATAGCGAAAGGTGCCTCACCCTAGACACCTTCTCGAGTGGGTCTTAGCAGCCCAGGCATAATTAGTAAGCGTGGTGGGTTCCGCGCTCCAGATGGAGACTCAGCTGGAAGTTAAAGGGAAGAATGACAAGGAACTTTATGAATTGGAGCTGTAAGTTAACTCTTTGACAGAGAGAGCGAGATGGTGGTGGGGGACAGCCCCCAGTGAAATCAGAGGTGAGAGCACAAAGCAATACAGTAGGCAGACTCCGGTTTTTTTGGGGGGAGATGCTCGAGAATATCCGGGTGGACTCCTGAGGCTCGATCCCGCATTTGCGTATGCCGAGCCTCCTTCCTCATGACCTTTGTCCAGAGTGGAATGCCTCCCCGGCTCCCGGCACATGATCAGTGCATGCTCAGTCACGATATCAGTGCCTGCTCAGCCACGTGATCACTGACGGCACAGTCACGTGATCAGCGCCTCTCAGTCACGTGATCACCGTATGATAAACACGTGATCAGTGAACGACCAGCCACGTGATCACTGCATGCGCGGTCAGGTGGTCAGTTCCTGATCAGCCACCTGATCAGTGCGTGCACAGTCCCCTGATCAGCGCCTGTCAGTCACTGATCACTGCCTGATAAACACGTGATCAGTGCCCGAACAGCCACGTCATCAGTGCATGCGCAGTCACGTGATCAGTGCATGATAGCCACGTGATCAGTGCGTGCACAGTCCCATGATCAGCGCCTGTCAGTCACTGATCATTGCCTGATAAACACGTGATCAGTGCATGATGAGCCATGTGATCAGTGCCCGATCAGCCACGTCATCAGTGCATGCGCAGTCACGTCATCAGTGCATGATAGCCACGTGATCAGTGCATGCTCAGTCACGTGATCTGGACTTGATCAGCCACGTGATCAGTGCCTGCAGAGTCACGTGATCAGGGCCTGCTGAGCTGCGTGATTCCTGCCGGCTCATCTGCATGACAATTGCCAGCTGAGCTGCGTGATTCCTGTCGGCTCATCTGCTTGACAATTGCCAGCTGAGCTGCGTGATTCCTGCCTGGTCACGTGCTTGATTATTGCCAGTTGAGCAGCATGATTCGTCACTGCTGAGCTCCATGCTTATTGCCTGCTGATTGCGTGGTTCGTGTCTGCTCAGCTCTTTGAGTATTGCCTCCTGAGGTCCCTGTTCGGTCGCCACCTGCCGGGGACCAGCCCCAACTGATCCAGGGTATTCGAAGGAGAGATGGCCTAGGCGACTATTTATATGCTAATCAGAGATGTCAAGAATAATAGTATGAGGAGAGCTCAGTAGGAAAATTCGGTGGAGAAAAGAGACTGAGTAGCTTGGTTTACGCGGAAGACCAATCAAACTTCAAGACAAGAAGTTTGCACCACTTACGTAGGCCGCAGGCGCCCTCTCGAATAGCGAAAGGTGCCTCACCCTAGACACCTTCTCGAGTGGGTCTTAGCAGCCCAGGCATAATTAGTAAGCGTGGTGGGTTCCGCGCTCCAGATGGAGACTCAGCTGGAAGTTAAAGGGAAGAATGACAAGGAACTTTATGAATTGGAGCTGTAAGTTAACTCTTTGACAGAGAGAGCGAGATGGTGGTGGGGGACAGCCCCCAGTGAAATCAGAGGTGAGAGCACAAAGCAATACAGTAGGCAGACTCCGGTTTTTTTGGGGGGAGATGCTCGAGAATATCCGGGTGGACTCCTGAGGCTCGATCCCGCATTTGCGTATGCCGAGCCTCCTTCCTCATGACCTTTGTCCAGAGTGGAATGCCTCCCCGGCTCCCGGCACATGATCAGTGCATGCTCAGTCACGATATCAGTGCCTGCTCAGCCACGTGATCACTGACGGCACAGTCACGTGATCAGCGCCTCTCAGTCACGTGATCACCGTATGATAAACACGTGATCAGTGAACGACCAGCCACGTGATCACTGCATGCGCGGTCAGGTGGTCAGTTCCTGATCAGCCACCTGATCAGTGCGTGCACAGTCCCCTGATCAGCGCCTGTCAGTCACTGATCACTGCCTGATAAACACGTGATCAGTGCCCGAACAGCCACGTCATCAGTGCATGCGCAGTCACGTGATCAGTGCATGATAGCCACGTGATCAGTGCGTGCACAGTCCCATGATCAGCGCCTGTCAGTCACTGATCATTGCCTGATAAACACGTGATCAGTGCATGATGAGCCATGTGATCAGTGCCCGATCAGCCACGTCATCAGTGCATGCGCAGTCACGTCATCAGTGCATGATAGCCACGTGATCAGTGCCTGCAGAGTCACGTGATCAGGGCCTGCTGAGCTGCGTGATTCCTGCCGGCTCATCTGCATGACAATTGCCAGCTGAGCTGCGTGATTCCTGTCGGCTCATCTGCTTGACAATTGCCAGCTGAGCTGCGTGATTCCTGCCTGGTCACGTGCTTGATTATTGCCAGTTGAGCAGCATGATTCGTCACTGCTGAGCTCCATGCTTATTGCCTGCTGATTGCGTGGTTCGTGTCTGCTCAGCTCTTTGAGTATTGCCTCCTGAGGTCCCTGTTCGGTCGCCACCTGCCGGGGACCAGCCCCAACTGATCCAGGGTATTCGAAGGAGAGATGGCCTAGGCGACTATTTATATGCTAATCAGAGATGTCAAGAATAATAGTATGAGGAGAGCTCAGTAGGAAAATTCGGTGGAGAAAAGAGACTGAGTAGCTTGGTTTACGCGGAAGACCAATCAAACTTCAAGACAAGAAGTTTGCACCACTTACGTAGGCCGCAGGCGCCCTCTCGAATAGCGAAAGGTGCCTCACCCTAGACACCTTCTCGAGTGGGTCTTAGCAGCCCAGGCATAATTAGTAAGCGTGGTGGGTTCCGCGCTCCAGATGGAGACTCAGCTGGAAGTTAAAGGGAAGAATGACAAGGAACTTTATGAATTGGAGCTGTAAGTTAACTCTTTGACAGAGAGAGCGAGATGGTGGTGGGGGACAGCCCCCAGTGAAATCAGAGGTGAGAGCACAAAGCAATACAGTAGGCAGACTCCGGTTTTTTTGGGGGGAGATGCTCGAGAATATCCGGGTGGACTCCTGAGGCTCGATCCCGCATTTGCGTATGCCGAGCCTCCTTCCTCATGACCTTTGTCCAGAGTGGAATGCCTCCCCGGCTCCCGGCACATGATCAGTGCATGCTCAGTCACGATATCAGTGCCTGCTCAGCCACGTGATCACTGACGGCACAGTCACGTGATCAGCGCCTCTCAGTCACGTGATCACCCTATGATAAACACGTGATCAGTGAACGACCAGCCACGTGATCACTGCATGCGCGGTCAGGTGGTCAGTTCCTGATCAGCCACCTGATCAGTGCGTGCACAGTCCCCTGATCAGCGCCTGTCAGTCACTGATCACTGCCTGATAAACACGTGATCAGTGCCCGAACAGCCACGTCATCAGTGCATGCGCAGTCACGTGATCAGTGCATGATAGCCACGTGATCAGTGCGTGCACAGTCCCATGATCAGCGCCTGTCAGTCACTGATCATTGCCTGATAAACACGTGATCAGTGCATGATGAGCCATGTGATCAGTGCCCGATCAGCCACGTCATCAGTGCATGCGCAGTCACGTCATCAGTGCATGATAGCCACGTGATCAGTGCCTGCAGAGTCACGTGATCAGGGCCTGCTGAGCTGCGTGATTCCTGCCGGCTCATCTGCATGACAATTGCCAGCTGAGCTGCGTGATTCCTGTCGGCTCATCTGCTTGACAATTGCCAGCTGAGCTGCGTGATTCCTGCCTGGTCACGTGCTTGATTATTGCCAGTTGAGCAGCATGATTCGTCACTGCTGAGCTCCATGCTTATTGCCTGCTGATTGCGTGGTTCGTGTCTGCTCAGCTCTTTGAGTATTGCCTCCTGAGGTCCCTGTTCGGTCGCCACCTGCCGGGGACCAGCCCCAACTGATCCAGGGTATTCGAAGGAGAGATGGCCTAGGCGACTATTTATATGCTAATCAGAGATGTCAAGAATAATAGTATGAGGAGAGCTCAGTAGGAAAATTCGGTGGAGAAAAGAGACTGAGTAGCTTGGTTTACGCGGAAGACCAATCAAACTTCAAGACAAGAAGTTTGCACCACTTACGTAGGCCGCAGGCGCCCTCTCGAATAGCGAAAGGTGCCTCACCCTAGACACCTTCTCGAGTGGGTCTTAGCAGCCCAGGCATAATTAGTAAGCGTGGTGGGTTCCGCGCTCCAGATGGAGACTCAGCTGGAAGTTAAAGGGAAGAATGACAAGGAACTTTATGAATTGGAGCTGTAAGTTAACTCTTTGACAGAGAGAGCGAGATGGTGGTGGGGGACAGCCCCCAGTGAAATCAGAGGTGAGAGCACAAAGCAATACAGTAGGCAGACTCCGGTTTTTTTGGGGGAGATGCTCGAGAATATCCGGGTGGACTCCTGAGGCTCGATCCCGCATTTGCGTATGCCGAGCCTCCTTCCTCATGACCTTTGTCCAGAGTGGAATGCCTCCCCGGCTCCCGGCACATGATCAGTGCATGCTCAGTCACGATATCAGTGCCTGCTCAGCCACGTGATCACTGACGGCACAGTCACGTGATCAGCGCCTCTCAGTCACGTGATCACCGTATGATAAACACGTGATCAGTGAACGACCAGCCACGTGATCACTGCATGCGCGGTCAGGTGGTCAGTTCCTGATCAGCCACCTGATCAGTGCGTGCACAGTCCCCTGATCAGCGCCTGTCAGTCACTGATCACTGCCTGATAAACACGTGATCAGTGCCCGAACAGCCACGTCATCAGTGCATGCGCAGTCACGTGATCAGTGCATGATAGCCACGTGATCAGTGCGTGCACAGTCCCATGATCAGCGCCTGTCAGTCACTGATCATTGCCTGATAAACACGTGATCAGTGCATGATGAGCCATGTGATCAGTGCCCGATCAGCCACGTCATCAGTGCATGCGCAGTCACGTCATCAGTGCATGATAGCCACGTGATCAGTGCATGCTCAGTCACGTGATCTGGACTTGATCAGCCACGTGATCAGTGCCTGCAGAGTCACGTGATCAGGGCCTGCTGAGCTGCGTGATTCCTGCCGGCTCATCTGCATGACAATTGCCAGCTGAGCTGCGTGATTCCTGTCGGCTCATCTGCTTGACAATTGCCAGCTGAGCTGCGTGATTCCTGCCTGGTCACGTGCTTGATTATTGCCAGTTGAGCAGCATGATTCGTCACTGCTGAGCTCCATGCTTATTGCCTGCTGATTGCGTGGTTCGTGTCTGCTCAGCTCTTTGAGTATTGCCTCCTGAGGTCCCTGTTCGGTCGCCACCTGCCGGGGACCAGCCCCAACTGATCCAGGGTATTCGAAGGAGAGATGGCCTAGGCGACTATTTATATGCTAATCAGAGATGTCAAGAATAATAGTATGAGGAGAGCTCAGTAGGAAAATTCGGTGGAGAAAAGAGACTGAGTAGCTTGGTTTACGCGGAAGACCAATCAAACTTCAAGACAAGAAGTTTGCACCACTTACGTAGGCCGCAGGCGCCCTCTCGAATAGCGAAAGGTGCCTCACCCTAGACACCTTCTCGAGTGGGTCTTAGCAGCCCAGGCATAATTAGTAAGCGTGGTGGGTTCCGCGCTCCAGATGGAGACTCAGCTGGAAGTTAAAGGGAAGAATGACAAGGAACTTTATGAATTGGAGCTGTAAGTTAACTCTTTGACAGAGAGAGCGAGATGGTGGTGGGGGACAGCCCCCAGTGAAATCAGAGGTGAGAGCACAAAGCAATACAGTAGGCAGACTCCGGTTTTTTTGGGGGGAGATGCTCGAGAATATCCGGGTGGACTCCTGAGGCTCGATCCCGCATTTGCGTATGCCGAGCCTCCTTCCTCATGACCTTTGTCCAGAGTGGAATGCCTCCCCGGCTCCCGGCACATGATCAGTGCATGCTCAGTCACGATATCAGTGCCTGCTCAGCCACGTGATCACTGACGGCACAGTCACGTGATCAGCGCCTCTCAGTCACGTGATCACCGTATGATAAACACGTGATCAGTGAACGACCAGCCACGTGATCACTGCATGCGCGGTCAGGTGGTCAGTTCCTGATCAGCCACCTGATCAGTGCGTGCACAGTCCCCTGATCAGCGCCTGTCAGTCACTGATCACTGCCTGATAAACACGTGATCAGTGCCCGAACAGCCACGTCATCAGTGCATGCGCAGTCACGTGATCAGTGCATGATAGCCACGTGATCAGTGCGTGCACAGTCCCATGATCAGCGCCTGTCAGTCACTGATCATTGCCTGATAAACACGTGATCAGTGCATGATGAGCCATGTGATCAGTGCCCGATCAGCCACGTCATCAGTGCATGCGCAGTCACGTCATCAGTGCATGATAGCCACGTGATCAGTGCATGCTCAGTCACGTGATCTGGACTTGATCAGCCACGTGATCAGTGCCTGCAGAGTCACGTGATCAGGGCCTGCTGAGCTGCGTGATTCCTGCCGGCTCATCTGCATGACAATTGCCAGCTGAGCTGCGTGATTCCTGTCGGCTCATCTGCTTGACAATTGCCAGCTGAGCTGCGTGATTCCTGCCTGGTCACGTGCTTGATTATTGCCAGTTGAGCAGCATGATTCGTCACTGCTGAGCTCCATGCTTATTGCCTGCTGATTGCGTGGTTCGTGTCTGCTCAGCTCTTTGAGTATTGCCTCCTGAGGTCCCTGTTCGGTCGCCACCTGCCGGGGACCAGCCCCAACTGATCCAGGGTATTCGAAGGAGAGATGGCCTAGGCGACTATTTATATGCTAATCAGAGATGTCAAGAATAATAGTATGAGGAGAGCTCAGTAGGAAAATTCGGTGGAGAAAAGAGACTGAGTAGCTTGGTTTACGCGGAAGACCAATCAAACTTCAAGACAAGAAGTTTGCACCACTTACGTAGGCCGCAGGCGCCCTCTCGAATAGCGAAAGGTGCCTCACCCTAGACACCTTCTCGAGTGGGTCTTAGCAGCCCAGGCATAATTAGTAAGCGTGGTGGGTTCCGCGCTCCAGATGGAGACTCAGCTGGAAGTTAAAGGGAAGAATGACAAGGAACTTTATGAATTGGAGCTGTAAGTTAACTCTTTGACAGAGAGAGCGAGATGGTGGTGGGGGACAGCCCCCAGTGAAATCAGAGGTGAGAGCACAAAGCAATACAGTAGGCAGACTCCGGTTTTTTGGGGGGGAGATGCTCGAGAATATCCGGGTGGACTCCTGAGGCTCGATCCCGCATTTGCGTATGCCGAGCCTCCTTCCTCATGACCTTTGTCCAGAGTGGAATGCCTCCCCGGCTCCCGGCACATGATCAGTGCATGCTCAGTCACGATATCAGTGCCTGCTCAGCCACGTGATCACTGACGGCACAGTCACGTGATCAGCGCCTCTCAGTCACGTGATCACCGTATGATAAACACGTGATCAGTGAACGACCAGCCACGTGATCACTGCATGCGCGGTCAGGTGGTCAGTTCCTGATCAGCCACCTGATCAGTGCGTGCACAGTCCCCTGATCAGCGCCTGTCAGTCACTGATCACTGCCTGATAAACACGTGATCAGTGCCCGAACAGCCACGTCATCAGTGCATGCGCAGTCACGTGATCAGTGCATGATAGCCACGTGATCAGTGCGTGCACAGTCCCATGATCAGCGCCTGTCAGTCACTGATCATTGCCTGATAAACACGTGATCAGTGCATGATGAGCCATGTGATCAGTGCCCGATCAGCCACGTCATCAGTGCATGCGCAGTCACGTCATCAGTGCATGATAGCCACGTGATCAGTGCATGCTCAGTCACGTGATCTGGACTTGATCAGCCACGTGATCAGTGCCTGCAGAGTCACGTGATCAGGGCCTGCTGAGCTGCGTGATTCCTGCCGGCTCATCTGCATGACAATTGCCAGCTGAGCTGCGTGATTCCTGTCGGCTCATCTGCTTGACAATTGCCAGCTGAGCTGCGTGATTCCTGCCTGGTCACGTGCTTGATTATTGCCAGTTGAGCAGCATGATTCGTCACTGCTGAGCTCCATGCTTATTGCCTGCTGATTGCGTGGTTCGTGTCTGCTCAGCTCTTTGAGTATTGCCTCCTGAGGTCCCTGTTCGGTCGCCACCTGCCGGGGACCAGCCCCAACTGATCCAGGGTATTCGAAGGAGAGATGGCCTAGGCGACTATTTATATGCTAATCAGAGATGTCAAGAATAATAGTATGAGGAGAGCTCAGTAGGAAAATTCGGTGGAGAAAAGAGACTGAGTAGCTTGGTTTACGCGGAAGACCAATCAAACTTCAAGACAAGAAGTTTGCACCACTTACGTAGGCCGCAGGCGCCCTCTCGAATAGCGAAAGGTGCCTCACCCTAGACACCTTCTCGAGTGGGTCTTAGCAGCCCAGGCATAATTAGTAAGCGTGGTGGGTTCCGCGCTCCAGATGGAGACTCAGCTGGAAGTTAAAGGGAAGAATGACAAGGAACTTTATGAATTGGAGCTGTAAGTTAACTCTTTGACAGAGAGAGCGAGATGGTGGTGGGGGACAGCCCCCAGTGAAATCAGAGGTGAGAGCACAAAGCAATACAGTAGGCAGACTCCGGTTTTTTTGGGGGGAGATGCTCGAGAATATCCGGGTGGACTCCTGAGGCTCGATCCCGCATTTGCGTATGCCGAGCCTCCTTCCTCATGACCTTTGTCCAGAGTGGAATGCCTCCCCGGCTCCCGGCACATGATCAGTGCATGCTCAGTCACGATATCAGTGCCTGCTCAGCCACGTGATCACTGACGGCACAGTCACGTGATCAGCGCCTCTCAGTCACGTGATCACCGTATGATAAACACGTGATCAGTGAACGACCAGCCACGTGATCACTGCATGCGCGGTCAGGTGGTCAGTTCCTGATCAGCCACCTGATCAGTGCGTGCACAGTCCCCTGATCAGCGCCTGTCAGTCACTGATCACTGCCTGATAAACACGTGATCAGTGCCCGAACAGCCACGTCATCAGTGCATGCGCAGTCACGTGATCAGTGCATGATAGCCACGTGATCAGTGCGTGCACAGTCCCATGATCAGCGCCTGTCAGTCACTGATCATTGCCTGATAAACACGTGATCAGTGCATGATGAGCCATGTGATCAGTGCCCGATCAGCCACGTCATCAGTGCATGCGCAGTCACGTCATCAGTGCATGATAGCCACGTGATCAGTGCATGCTCAGTCACGTGATCTGGACTTGATCAGCCACGTGATCAGTGCCTGCAGAGTCACGTGATCAGGGCCTGCTGAGCTGCGTGATTCCTGCCGGCTCATCTGCATGACAATTGCCAGCTGAGCTGCGTGATTCCTGTCGGCTCATCTGCTTGACAATTGCCAGCTGAGCTGCGTGATTCCTGCCTGGTCACGTGCTTGATTATTGCCAGTTGAGCAGCATGATTCGTCACTGCTGAGCTCCATGCTTATTGCCTGCTGATTGCGTGGTTCGTGTCTGCTCAGCTCTTTGAGTATTGCCTCCTGAGGTCCCTGTTCGGTCGCCACCTGCCGGGGACCAGCCCCAACTGATCCAGGGTATTCGAAGGAGAGATGGCCTAGGCGACTATTTATATGCTAATCAGAGATGTCAAGAATAATAGTATGAGGAGAGCTCAGTAGGAAAATTCGGTGGAGAAAAGAGACTGAGTAGCTTGGTTTACGCGGAAGACCAATCAAACTTCAAGACAAGAAGTTTGCACCACTTACGTAGGCCGCAGGCGCCCTCTCGAATAGCGAAAGGTGCCTCACCCTAGACACCTTCTCGAGTGGGTCTTAGCAGCCCAGGCATAATTAGTAAGCGTGGTGGGTTCCGCGCTCCAGATGGAGACTCAGCTGGAAGTTAAAGGGAAGAATGACAAGGAACTTTATGAATTGGAGCTGTAAGTTAACTCTTTGACAGAGAGAGCGAGATGGTGGTGGGGGACAGCCCCCAGTGAAATCAGAGGTGAGAGCACAAAGCAATACAGTAGGCAGACTCCGGTTTTTTTGGGGGGAGATGCTCGAGAATATCCGGGTGGACTCCTGAGGCTCGATCCCGCATTTGCGTATGCCGAGCCTCCTTCCTCATGACCTTTGTCCAGAGTGGAATGCCTCCCCGGCTCCCGGCACATGATCAGTGCATGCTCAGTCACGATATCAGTGCCTGCTCAGCCACGTGATCACTGACGGCACAGTCACGTGATCAGCGCCTCTCAGTCACGTGATCACCGTATGATAAACACGTGATCAGTGAACGACCAGCCACGTGATCACTGCATGCGCGGTCAGGTGGTCAGTTCCTGATCAGCCACCTGATCAGTGCGTGCACAGTCCCCTGATCAGCGCCTGTCAGTCACTGATCACTGCCTGATAAACACGTGATCAGTGCCCGAACAGCCACGTCATCAGTGCATGCGCAGTCACGTGATCAGTGCATGATAGCCACGTGATCAGTGCGTGCACAGTCCCATGATCAGCGCCTGTCAGTCACTGATCATTGCCTGATAAACACGTGATCAGTGCATGATGAGCCATGTGATCAGTGCCCGATCAGCCACGTCATCAGTGCATGCGCAGTCACGTCATCAGTGCATGATAGCCACGTGATCAGTGCATGCTCAGTCACGTGATCTGGACTTGATCAGCCACGTGATCAGTGCCTGCAGAGTCACGTGATCAGGGCCTGCTGAGCTGCGTGATTCCTGCCGGCTCATCTGCATGACAATTGCCAGCTGAGCTGCGTGATTCCTGTCGGCTCATCTGCTTGACAATTGCCAGCTGAGCTGCGTGATTCCTGCCTGGTCACGTGCTTGATTATTGCCAGTTGAGCAGCATGATTCGTCACTGCTGAGCTCCATGCTTATTGCCTGCTGATTGCGTGGTTCGTGTCTGCTCAGCTCTTTGAGTATTGCCTCCTGAGGTCCCTGTTCGGTCGCCACCTGCCGGGGACCAGCCCCAACTGATCCAGGGTATTCGAAGGAGAGATGGCCTAGGCGACTATTTATATGCTAATCAGAGATGTCAAGAATAATAGTATGAGGAGAGCTCAGTAGGAAAATTCGGTGGAGAAAAGAGACTGAGTAGCTTGGTTTACGCGGAAGACCAATCAAACTTCAAGACAAGAAGTTTGCACCACTTACGTAGGCCGCAGGCGCCCTCTCGAATAGCGAAAGGTGCCTCACCCTAGACACCTTCTCGAGTGGGTCTTAGCAGCCCAGGCATAATTAGTAAGCGTGGTGGGTTCCGCGCTCCAGATGGAGACTCAGCTGGAAGTTAAAGGGAAGAATGACAAGGAACTTTATGAATTGGAGCTGTAAGTTAACTCTTTGACAGAGAGAGCGAGATGGTGGTGGGGGACAGCCCCCAGTGAAATCAGAGGTGAGAGCACAAAGCAATACAGTAGGCAGACTCCGGTTTTTTTGGGGGGAGATGCTCGAGAATATCCGGGTGGACTCCTGAGGCTCGATCCCGCATTTGCGTATGCCGAGCCTCCTTCCTCATGACCTTTGTCCAGAGTGGAATGCCTCCCCGGCTCCCGGCACATGATCAGTGCATGCTCAGTCACGATATCAGTGCCTGCTCAGCCACGTGATCACTGACGGCACAGTCACGTGATCAGCGCCTCTCAGTCACGTGATCACCGTATGATAAACACGTGATCAGTGAACGACCAGCCACGTGATCACTGCATGCGCGGTCAGGTGGTCAGTTCCTGATCAGCCACCTGATCAGTGCGTGCACAGTCCCCTGATCAGCGCCTGTCAGTCACTGATCACTGCCTGATAAACACGTGATCAGTGCCCGAACAGCCACGTCATCAGTGCATGCGCAGTCACGTGATCAGTGCATGATAGCCACGTGATCAGTGCGTGCACAGTCCCATGATCAGCGCCTGTCAGTCACTGATCATTGCCTGATAAACACGTGATCAGTGCATGATGAGCCATGTGATCAGTGCCCGATCAGCCACGTCATCAGTGCATGCGCAGTCACGTCATCAGTGCATGATAGCCACGTGATCAGTGCATGCTCAGTCACGTGATCTGGACTTGATCAGCCACGTGATCAGTGCCTGCAGAGTCACGTGATCAGGGCCTGCTGAGCTGCGTGATTCCTGCCGGCTCATCTGCATGACAATTGCCAGCTGAGCTGCGTGATTCCTGTCGGCTCATCTGCTTGACAATTGCCAGCTGAGCTGCGTGATTCCTGCCTGGTCACGTGCTTGATTATTGCCAGTTGAGCAGCATGATTCGTCACTGCTGAGCTCCATGCTTATTGCCTGCTGATTGCGTGGTTCGTGTCTGCTCAGCTCTTTGAGTATTGCCTCCTGAGGTCCCTGTTCGGTCGCCACCTGCCGGGGACCAGCCCCAACTGATCCAGGGTATTCGAAGGAGAGATGGCCTAGGCGACTATTTATATGCTAATCAGAGATGTCAAGAATAATAGTATGAGGAGAGCTCAGTAGGAAAATTCGGTGGAGAAAAGAGACTGAGTAGCTTGGTTTACGCGGAAGACCAATCAAACTTCAAGACAAGAAGTTTGCACCACTTACGTAGGCCGCAGGCGCCCTCTCGAATAGCGAAAGGTGCCTCACCCTAGACACCTTCTCGAGTGGGTCTTAGCAGCCCAGGCATAATTAGTAAGCGTGGTGGGTTCCGCGCTCCAGATGGAGACTCAGCTGGAAGTTAAAGGGAAGAATGACAAGGAACTTTATGAATTGGAGCTGTAAGTTAACTCTTTGACAGAGAGAGCGAGATGGTGGTGGGGGACAGCCCCCAGTGAAATCAGAGGTGAGAGCACAAAGCAATACAGTAGGCAGACTCCGGTTTTTTTGGGGGGAGATGCTCGAGAATATCCGGGTGGACTCCTGAGGCTCGATCCCGCATTTGCGTATGCCGAGCCTCCTTCCTCATGACCTTTGTCCAGAGTGGAATGCCTCCCCGGCTCCCGGCACATGATCAGTGCATGCTCAGTCACGATATCAGTGCCTGCTCAGCCACGTGATCACTGACGGCACAGTCACGTGATCAGCGCCTCTCAGTCACGTGATCACCGTATGATAAACACGTGATCAGTGAACGACCAGCCACGTGATCACTGCATGCGCGGTCAGGTGGTCAGTTCCTGATCAGCCACCTGATCAGTGCGTGCACAGTCCCCTGATCAGCGCCTGTCAGTCACTGATCACTGCCTGATAAACACGTGATCAGTGCCCGAACAGCCACGTCATCAGTGCATGCGCAGTCACGTGATCAGTGCATGATAGCCACGTGATCAGTGCGTGCACAGTCCCATGATCAGCGCCTGTCAGTCACTGATCATTGCCTGATAAACACGTGATCAGTGCATGATGAGCCATGTGATCAGTGCCCGATCAGCCACGTCATCAGTGCATGCGCAGTCACGTCATCAGTGCATGATAGCCACGTGATCAGTGCATGCTCAGTCACGTGATCTGGACTTGATCAGCCACGTGATCAGTGCCTGCAGAGTCACGTGATCAGGGCCTGCTGAGCTGCGTGATTCCTGCCGGCTCATCTGCATGACAATTGCCAGCTGAGCTGCGTGATTCCTGTCGGCTCATCTGCTTGACAATTGCCAGCTGAGCTGCGTGATTCCTGCCTGGTCACGTGCTTGATTATTGCCAGTTGAGCAGCATGATTCGTCACTGCTGAGCTCCATGCTTATTGCCTGCTGATTGCGTGGTTCGTGTCTGCTCAGCTCTTTGAGTATTGCCTCCTGAGGTCCCTGTTCGGTCGCCACCTGCCGGGGACCAGCCCCAACTGATCCAGGGTATTCGAAGGAGAGATGGCCTAGGCGACTATTTATATGCTAATCAGAGATGTCAAGAATAATAGTATGAGGAGAGCTCAGTAGGAAAATTCGGTGGAGAAAAGAGACTGAGTAGCTTGGTTTACGCGGAAGACCAATCAAACTTCAAGACAAGAAGTTTGCACCACTTACGTAGGCCGCAGGCGCCCTCTCGAATAGCGAAAGGTGCCTCACCCTAGACACCTTCTCGAGTGGGTCTTAGCAGCCCAGGCATAATTAGTAAGCGTGGTGGGTTCCGCGCTCCAGATGGAGACTCAGCTGGAAGTTAAAGGGAAGAATGACAAGGAACTTTATGAATTGGAGCTGTAAGTTAACTCTTTGACAGAGAGAGCGAGATGGTGGTGGGGGACAGCCCCCAGTGAAATCAGAGGTGAGAGCACAAAGCAATACAGTAGGCAGACTCCGGTTTTTTTGGGGGGAGATGCTCGAGAATATCCGGGTGGACTCCTGAGGCTCGATCCCGCATTTGCGTATGCCGAGCCTCCTTCCTCATGACCTTTGTCCAGAGTGGAATGCCTCCCCGGCTCCCGGCACATGATCAGTGCATGCTCAGTCACGATATCAGTGCCTGCTCAGCCACGTGATCACTGACGGCACAGTCACGTGATCAGCGCCTCTCAGTCACGTGATCACCGTATGATAAACACGTGATCAGTGAACGACCAGCCACGTGATCACTGCATGCGCGGTCAGGTGGTCAGTTCCTGATCAGCCACCTGATCAGTGCGTGCACAGTCCCCTGATCAGCGCCTGTCAGTCACTGATCACTGCCTGATAAACACGTGATCAGTGCCCGAACAGCCACGTCATCAGTGCATGCGCAGTCACGTGATCAGTGCATGATAGCCACGTGATCAGTGCGTGCACAGTCCCATGATCAGCGCCTGTCAGTCACTGATCATTGCCTGATAAACACGTGATCAGTGCATGATGAGCCATGTGATCAGTGCCCGATCAGCCACGTCATCAGTGCATGCGCAGTCACGTCATCAGTGCATGATAGCCACGTGATCAGTGCATGCTCAGTCACGTGATCTGGACTTGATCAGCCACGTGATCAGTGCCTGCAGAGTCACGTGATCAGGGCCTGCTGAGCTGCGTGATTCCTGCCGGCTCATCTGCATGACAATTGCCAGCTGAGCTGCGTGATTCCTGTCGGCTCATCTGCTTGACAATTGCCAGCTGAGCTGCGTGATTCCTGCCTGGTCACGTGCTTGATTATTGCCAGTTGAGCAGCATGATTCGTCACTGCTGAGCTCCATGCTTATTGCCTGCTGATTGCGTGGTTCGTGTCTGCTCAGCTCTTTGAGTATTGCCTCCTGAGGTCCCTGTTCGGTCGCCACCTGCCGGGGACCAGCCCCAACTGATCCAGGGTATTCGAAGGAGAGATGGCCTAGGCGACTATTTATATGCTAATCAGAGATGTCAAGAATAATAGTATGAGGAGAGCTCAGTAGGAAAATTCGGTGGAGAAAAGAGACTGAGTAGCTTGGTTTACGCGGAAGACCAATCAAACTTCAAGACAAGAAGTTTGCACCACTTACGTAGGCCGCAGGCGCCCTCTCGAATAGCGAAAGGTGCCTCACCCTAGACACCTTCTCGAGTGGGTCTTAGCAGCCCAGGCATAATTAGTAAGCGTGGTGGGTTCCGCGCTCCAGATGGAGACTCAGCTGGAAGTTAAAGGGAAGAATGACAAGGAACTTTATGAATTGGAGCTGTAAGTTAACTCTTTGACAGAGAGAGCGAGATGGTGGTGGGGGACAGCCCCCAGTGAAATCAGAGGTGAGAGCACAAAGCAATACAGTAGGCAGACTCCGGTTTTTTTGGGGGAGATGCTCGAGAATATCCGGGTGGACTCCTGAGGCTCGATCCCGCATTTGCGTATGCCGAGCCTCCTTCCTCATGACCTTTGTCCAGAGTGGAATGCCTCCCCGGCTCCCGGCACATGATCAGTGCATGCTCAGTCACGATATCAGTGCCTGCTCAGCCACGTGATCACTGACGGCACAGTCACGTGATCAGCGCCTCTCAGTCACGTGATCACCGTATGATAAACACGTGATCAGTGAACGACCAGCCACGTGATCACTGCATGCGCGGTCAGGTGGTCAGTTCCTGATCAGCCACCTGATCAGTGCGTGCACAGTCCCCTGATCAGCGCCTGTCAGTCACTGATCACTGCCTGATAAACACGTGATCAGTGCCCGAACAGCCACGTCATCAGTGCATGCGCAGTCACGTGATCAGTGCATGATAGCCACGTGATCAGTGCGTGCACAGTCCCATGATCAGCGCCTGTCAGTCACTGATCATTGCCTGATAAACACGTGATCAGTGCATGATGAGCCATGTGATCAGTGCCCGATCAGCCACGTCATCAGTGCATGCGCAGTCACGTCATCAGTGCATGATAGCCACGTGATCAGTGCATGCTCAGTCACGTGATCTGGACTTGATCAGCCACGTGATCAGTGCCTGCAGAGTCACGTGATCAGGGCCTGCTGAGCTGCGTGATTCCTGCCGGCTCATCTGCATGACAATTGCCAGCTGAGCTGCGTGATTCCTGTCGGCTCATCTGCTTGACAATTGCCAGCTGAGCTGCGTGATTCCTGCCTGGTCACGTGCTTGATTATTGCCAGTTGAGCAGCATGATTCGTCACTGCTGAGCTCCATGCTTATTGCCTGCTGATTGCGTGGTTCGTGTCTGCTCAGCTCTTTGAGTATTGCCTCCTGAGGTCCCTGTTC
Organism: Bos javanicus; assembly: GCF_032452875.1. Lineage (NCBI taxonomy): Eukaryota > Metazoa > Chordata > Mammalia > Artiodactyla > Bovidae > Bos > Bos javanicus. The sequence continues at coordinate 453,612 of NW_026893731.1, forward strand.
GGTCGCCACCTGCCGGGGACCAGCCCCAACTGATCCAGGGTATTCGAAGGAGAGATGGCCTAGGCGACTATTTATATGCTAATCAGAGATGTCAAGAATAATAGTATGAGGAGAGCTCAGTAGGAAAATTCGGTGGAGAAAAGAGACTGAGTAGCTTGGTTTACGCGGAAGACCAATCAAACTTCAAGACAAGAAGTTTGCACCACTTACGTAGGCCGCAGGCGCCCTCTCGAATAGCGAAAGGTGCCTCACCCTAGACACCTTCTCGAGTGGGTCTTAGCAGCCCAGGCATAATTAGTAAGCGTGGTGGGTTCCGCGCTCCAGATGGAGACTCAGCTGGAAGTTAAAGGGAAGAATGACAAGGAACTTTATGAATTGGAGCTGTAAGTTAACTCTTTGACAGAGAGAGCGAGATGGTGGTGGGGGACAGCCCCCAGTGAAATCAGAGGTGAGAGCACAAAGCAATACAGTAGGCAGACTCCGGTTTTTTTGGGGGGAGATGCTCGAGAATATCCGGGTGGACTCCTGAGGCTCGATCCCGCATTTGCGTATGCCGAGCCTCCTTCCTCATGACCTTTGTCCAGAGTGGAATGCCTCCCCGGCTCCCGGCACATGATCAGTGCATGCTCAGTCACGATATCAGTGCCTGCTCAGCCACGTGATCACTGACGGCACAGTCACGTGATCAGCGCCTCTCAGTCACGTGATCACCGTATGATAAACACGTGATCAGTGAACGACCAGCCACGTGATCACTGCATGCGCGGTCAGGTGGTCAGTTCCTGATCAGCCACCTGATCAGTGCGTGCACAGTCCCCTGATCAGCGCCTGTCAGTCACTGATCACTGCCTGATAAACACGTGATCAGTGCCCGAACAGCCACGTCATCAGTGCATGCGCAGTCACGTGATCAGTGCATGATAGCCACGTGATCAGTGCGTGCACAGTCCCATGATCAGCGCCTGTCAGTCACTGATCATTGCCTGATAAACACGTGATCAGTGCATGATGAGCCATGTGATCAGTGCCCGATCAGCCACGTCATCAGTGCATGCGCAGTCACGTCATCAGTGCATGATAGCCACGTGATCAGTGCATGCTCAGTCACGTGATCTGGACTTGATCAGCCACGTGATCAGTGCCTGCAGAGTCACGTGATCAGGGCCTGCTGAGCTGCGTGATTCCTGCCGGCTCATCTGCATGACAATTGCCAGCTGAGCTGCGTGATTCCTGTCGGCTCATCTGCTTGACAATTGCCAGCTGAGCTGCGTGATTCCTGCCTGGTCACGTGCTTGATTATTGCCAGTTGAGCAGCATGATTCGTCACTGCTGAGCTCCATGCTTATTGCCTGCTGATTGCGTGGTTCGTGTCTGCTCAGCTCTTTGAGTATTGCCTCCTGAGGTCCCTGTTCGGTCGCCACCTGCCGGGGACCAGCCCCAACTGATCCAGGGTATTCGAAGGAGAGATGGCCTAGGCGACTATTTATATGCTAATCAGAGATGTCAAGAATAATAGTATGAGGAGAGCTCAGTAGGAAAATTCGGTGGAGAAAAGAGACTGAGTAGCTTGGTTTACGCGGAAGACCAATCAAACTTCAAGACAAGAAGTTTGCACCACTTACGTAGGCCGCAGGCGCCCTCTCGAATAGCGAAAGGTGCCTCACCCTAGACACCTTCTCGAGTGGGTCTTAGCAGCCCAGGCATAATTAGTAAGCGTGGTGGGTTCCGCGCTCCAGATGGAGACTCAGCTGGAAGTTAAAGGGAAGAATGACAAGGAACTTTATGAATTGGAGCTGTAAGTTAACTCTTTGACAGAGAGAGCGAGATGGTGGTGGGGGACAGCCCCCAGTGAAATCAGAGGTGAGAGCACAAAGCAATACAGTAGGCAGACTCCGGTTTTTTTGGGGGGAGATGCTCGAGAATATCCGGGTGGACTCCTGAGGCTCGATCCCGCATTTGCGTATGCCGAGCCTCCTTCCTCATGACCTTTGTCCAGAGTGGAATGCCTCCCCGGCTCCCGGCACATGATCAGTGCATGCTCAGTCACGATATCAGTGCCTGCTCAGCCACGTGATCACTGACGGCACAGTCACGTGATCAGCGCCTCTCAGTCACGTGATCACCGTATGATAAACACGTGATCAGTGAACGACCAGCCACGTGATCACTGCATGCGCGGTCAGGTGGTCAGTTCCTGATCAGCCACCTGATCAGTGCGTGCACAGTCCCCTGATCAGCGCCTGTCAGTCACTGATCACTGCCTGATAAACACGTGATCAGTGCCCGAACAGCCACGTCATCAGTGCATGCGCAGTCACGTGATCAGTGCATGATAGCCACGTGATCAGTGCGTGCACAGTCCCATGATCAGCGCCTGTCAGTCACTGATCATTGCCTGATAAACACGTGATCAGTGCATGATGAGCCATGTGATCAGTGCCCGATCAGCCACGTCATCAGTGCATGCGCAGTCACGTCATCAGTGCATGATAGCCACGTGATCAGTGCATGCTCAGTCACGTGATCTGGACTTGATCAGCCACGTGATCAGTGCCTGCAGAGTCACGTGATCAGGGCCTGCTGAGCTGCGTGATTCCTGCCGGCTCATCTGCATGACAATTGCCAGCTGAGCTGCGTGATTCCTGTCGGCTCATCTGCTTGACAATTGCCAGCTGAGCTGCGTGATTCCTGCCTGGTCACGTGCTTGATTATTGCCAGTTGAGCAGCATGATTCGTCACTGCTGAGCTCCATGCTTATTGCCTGCTGATTGCGTGGTTCGTGTCTGCTCAGCTCTTTGAGTATTGCCTCCTGAGGTCCCTGTTCGGTCGCCACCTGCCGGGGACCAGCCCCAACTGATCCAGGGTATTCGAAGGAGAGATGGCCTAGGCGACTATTTATATGCTAATCAGAGATGTCAAGAATAATAGTATGAGGAGAGCTCAGTAGGAAAATTCGGTGGAGAAAAGAGACTGAGTAGCTTGGTTTACGCGGAAGACCAATCAAACTTCAAGACAAGAAGTTTGCACCACTTACGTAGGCCGCAGGCGCCCTCTCGAATAGCGAAAGGTGCCTCACCCTAGACACCTTCTCGAGTGGGTCTTAGCAGCCCAGGCATAATTAGTAAGCGTGGTGGGTTCCGCGCTCCAGATGGAGACTCAGCTGGAAGTTAAAGGGAAGAATGACAAGGAACTTTATGAATTGGAGCTGTAAGTTAACTCTTTGACAGAGAGAGCGAGATGGTGGTGGGGGACAGCCCCCAGTGAAATCAGAGGTGAGAGCACAAAGCAATACAGTAGGCAGACTCCGGTTTTTTTGGGGGAGATGCTCGAGAATATCCGGGTGGACTCCTGAGGCTCGATCCCGCATTTGCGTATGCCGAGCCTCCTTCCTCATGACCTTTGTCCAGAGTGGAATGCCTCCCCGGCTCCCGGCACATGATCAGTGCATGCTCAGTCACGATATCAGTGCCTGCTCAGCCACGTGATCACTGACGGCACAGTCACGTGATCAGCGCCTCTCAGTCACGTGATCACCGTATGATAAACACGTGATCAGTGAACGACCAGCCACGTGATCACTGCATGCGCGGTCAGGTGGTCAGTTCCTGATCAGCCACCTGATCAGTGCGTGCACAGTCCCCTGATCAGCGCCTGTCAGTCACTGATCACTGCCTGATAAACACGTGATCAGTGCCCGAACAGCCACGTCATCAGTGCATGCGCAGTCACGTGATCAGTGCATGATAGCCACGTGATCAGTGCGTGCACAGTCCCATGATCAGCGCCTGTCAGTCACTGATCATTGCCTGATAAACACGTGATCAGTGCATGATGAGCCATGTGATCAGTGCCCGATCAGCCACGTCATCAGTGCATGCGCAGTCACGTCATCAGTGCATGATAGCCACGTGATCAGTGCATGCTCAGTCACGTGATCTGGACTTGATCAGCCACGTGATCAGTGCCTGCAGAGTCACGTGATCAGGGCCTGCTGAGCTGCGTGATTCCTGCCGGCTCATCTGCATGACAATTGCCAGCTGAGCTGCGTGATTCCTGTCGGCTCATCTGCTTGACAATTGCCAGCTGAGCTGCGTGATTCCTGCCTGGTCACGTGCTTGATTATTGCCAGTTGAGCAGCATGATTCGTCACTGCTGAGCTCCATGCTTATTGCCTGCTGATTGCGTGGTTCGTGTCTGCTCAGCTCTTTGAGTATTGCCTCCTGAGGTCCCTGTTCGGTCGCCACCTGCCGGGGACCAGCCCCAACTGATCCAGGGTATTCGAAGGAGAGATGGCCTAGGCGACTATTTATATGCTAATCAGAGATGTCAAGAATAATAGTATGAGGAGAGCTCAGTAGGAAAATTCGGTGGAGAAAAGAGACTGAGTAGCTTGGTTTACGCGGAAGACCAATCAAACTTCAAGACAAGAAGTTTGCACCACTTACGTAGGCCGCAGGCGCCCTCTCGAATAGCGAAAGGTGCCTCACCCTAGACACCTTCTCGAGTGGGTCTTAGCAGCCCAGGCATAATTAGTAAGCGTGGTGGGTTCCGCGCTCCAGATGGAGACTCAGCTGGAAGTTAAAGGGAAGAATGACAAGGAACTTTATGAATTGGAGCTGTAAGTTAACTCTTTGACAGAGAGAGCGAGATGGTGGTGGGGGACAGCCCCCAGTGAAATCAGAGGTGAGAGCACAAAGCAATACAGTAGGCAGACTCCGGTTTTTTGGGGGGAGATGCTCGAGAATATCCGGGTGGACTCCTGAGGCTCGATCCCGCATTTGCGTATGCCGAGCCTCCTTCCTCATGACCTTTGTCCAGAGTGGAATGCCTCCCCGGCTCCCGGCACATGATCAGTGCATGCTCAGTCACGATATCAGTGCCTGCTCAGCCACGTGATCACTGACGGCACAGTCACGTGATCAGCGCCTCTCAGTCACGTGATCACCGTATGATAAACACGTGATCAGTGAACGACCAGCCACGTGATCACTGCATGCGCGGTCAGGTGGTCAGTTCCTGATCAGCCACCTGATCAGTGCGTGCACAGTCCCCTGATCAGGGCCTGTCAGTCACTGATCACTGCCTGATAAACACGTGATCAGTGCATGATGAGCCATGTGATCAGTGCCCGATCAGCCACGTCATCAGTGCATGCGCAGTCACGTCATCAGTGCATGATAGCCACGTGATCAGTGCATGCTCAGTCACGTGATCTGGACTTGATCAGCCACGTGATCAGTGCCTGCAGAGTCACGTGATCAGGGCCTGCTGAGCTGCGTGATTCCTGCCGGCTCATCTGCATGACAATTGCCAGCTGAGCTGCGTGATTCCTGTCGGCTCATCTGCTTGACAATTGCCAGCTGAGCTGCGTGATTCCTGCCTGGTCACGTGCTTGATTATTGCCAGTTGAGCAGCATGATTCGTCACTGCTGAGCTCCATGCTTATTGCCTGCTGATTGCGTGGTTCGTGTCTGCTCAGCTCTTTGAGTATTGCCTCCTGAGGTCCCTGTTCGGTCGCCACCTGCCGGGGACCAGCCCCAACTGATCCAGGGTATTCGAAGGAGAGATGGCCTAGGCGACTATTTATATGCTAATCAGAGATGTCAAGAATAATAGTATGAGGAGAGCTCAGTAGGAAAATTCGGTGGAGAAAAGAGACTGAGTAGCTTGGTTTACGCGGAAGACCAATCAAACTTCAAGACAAGAAGTTTGCACCACTTACGTAGGCCGCAGGCGCCCTCTCGAATAGCGAAAGGTGCCTCACCCTAGACACCTTCTCGAGTGGGTCTTAGCAGCCCAGGCATAATTAGTAAGCGTGGTGGGTTCCGCGCTCCAGATGGAGACTCAGCTGGAAGTTAAAGGGAAGAATGACAAGGAACTTTATGAATTGGAGCTGTAAGTTAACTCTTTGACAGAGAGAGCGAGATGGTGGTGGGGGACAGCCCCCAGTGAAATCAGAGGTGAGAGCACAAAGCAATACAGTAGGCAGACTCCGGTTTTTTTGGGGAGATGCTCGAGAATATCCGGGTGGACTCCTGAGGCTCGATCCCGCATTTGCGTATGCCGAGCCTCCTTCCTCATGACCTTTGTCCAGAGTGGAATGCCTCCCCGGCTCCCGGCACATGATCAGTGCATGCTCAGTCACGATATCAGTGCCTGCTCAGCCACGTGATCACTGACGGCACAGTCACGTGATCAGCGCCTCTCAGTCACGTGATCACCGTATGATAAACACGTGATCAGTGAACGACCAGCCACGTGATCACTGCATGCGCGGTCAGGTGGTCAGTTCCTGATCAGCCACCTGATCAGTGCGTGCACAGTCCCCTGATCAGCGCCTGTCAGTCACTGATCACTGCCTGATAAACACGTGATCAGTGCCCGAACAGCCACGTCATCAGTGCATGCGCAGTCACGTGATCAGTGCATGATAGCCACGTGATCAGTGCGTGCACAGTCCCATGATCAGCGCCTGTCAGTCACTGATCATTGCCTGATAAACACGTGATCAGTGCATGATGAGCCATGTGATCAGTGCCCGATCAGCCACGTCATCAGTGCATGCGCAGTCACGTCATCAGTGCATGATAGCCACGTGATCAGTGCATGCTCAGTCACGTGATCTGGACTTGATCAGCCACGTGATCAGTGCCTGCAGAGTCACGTGATCAGGGCCTGCTGAGCTGCGTGATTCCTGCCGGCTCATCTGCATGACAATTGCCAGCTGAGCTGCGTGATTCCTGTCGGCTCATCTGCTTGACAATTGCCAGCTGAGCTGCGTGATTCCTGCCTGGTCACGTGCTTGATTATTGCCAGTTGAGCAGCATGATTCGTCACTGCTGAGCTCCATGCTTATTGCCTGCTGATTGCGTGGTTCGTGTCTGCTCAGCTCTTTGAGTATTGCCTCCTGAGGTCCCTGTTCGGTCGCCACCTGCCGGGGACCAGCCCCAACTGATCCAGGGTATTCGAAGGAGAGATGGCCTAGGCGACTATTTATATGCTAATCAGAGATGTCAAGAATAATAGTATGAGGAGAGCTCAGTAGGAAAATTCGGTGGAGAAAAGAGACTGAGTAGCTTGGTTTACGCGGAAGACCAATCAAACTTCAAGACAAGAAGTTTGCACCACTTACGTAGGCCGCAGGCGCCCTCTCGAATAGCGAAAGGTGCCTCACCCTAGACACCTTCTCGAGTGGGTCTTAGCAGCCCAGGCATAATTAGTAAGCGTGGTGGGTTCCGCGCTCCAGATGGAGACTCAGCTGGAAGTTAAAGGGAAGAATGACAAGGAACTTTATGAATTGGAGCTGTAAGTTAACTCTTTGACAGAGAGAGCGAGATGGTGGTGGGGGACAGCCCCCAGTGAAATCAGAGGTGAGAGCACAAAGCAATACAGTAGGCAGACTCCGGTTTTTTTGGGGGGAGATGCTCGAGAATATCCGGGTGGACTCCTGAGGCTCGATCCCGCATTTGCGTATGCCGAGCCTCCTTCCTCATGACCTTTGTCCAGAGTGGAATGCCTCCCCGGCTCCCGGCACATGATCAGTGCATGCTCAGTCACGATATCAGTGCCTGCTCAGCCACGTGATCACTGACGGCACAGTCACGTGATCAGCGCCTCTCAGTCACGTGATCACCGTATGATAAACACGTGATCAGTGAACGACCAGCCACGTGATCACTGCATGCGCGGTCAGGTGGTCAGTTCCTGATCAGCCACCTGATCAGTGCGTGCACAGTCCCCTGATCAGCGCCTGTCAGTCACTGATCACTGCCTGATAAACACGTGATCAGTGCCCGAACAGCCACGTCATCAGTGCATGCGCAGTCACGTGATCAGTGCATGATAGCCACGTGATCAGTGCGTGCACAGTCCCATGATCAGCGCCTGTCAGTCACTGATCATTGCCTGATAAACACGTGATCAGTGCATGATGAGCCATGTGATCAGTGCCCGATCAGCCACGTCATCAGTGCATGCGCAGTCACGTCATCAGTGCATGATAGCCACGTGATCAGTGCATGCTCAGTCACGTGATCTGGACTTGATCAGCCACGTGATCAGTGCCTGCAGAGTCACGTGATCAGGGCCTGCTGAGCTGCGTGATTCCTGCCGGCTCATCTGCATGACAATTGCCAGCTGAGCTGCGTGATTCCTGTCGGCTCATCTGCTTGACAATTGCCAGCTGAGCTGCGTGATTCCTGCCTGGTCACGTGCTTGATTATTGCCAGTTGAGCAGCATGATTCGTCACTGCTGAGCTCCATGCTTATTGCCTGCTGATTGCGTGGTTCGTGTCTGCTCAGCTCTTTGAGTATTGCCTCCTGAGGTCCCTGTTCGGTCGCCACCTGCCGGGGACCAGCCCCAACTGATCCAGGGTATTCGAAGGAGAGATGGCCTAGGCGACTATTTATATGCTAATCAGAGATGTCAAGAATAATAGTATGAGGAGAGCTCAGTAGGAAAATTCGGTGGAGAAAAGAGACTGAGTAGCTTGGTTTACGCGGAAGACCAATCAAACTTCAAGACAAGAAGTTTGCACCACTTACGTAGGCCGCAGGCGCCCTCTCGAATAGCGAAAGGTGCCTCACCCTAGACACCTTCTCGAGTGGGTCTTAGCAGCCCAGGCATAATTAGTAAGCGTGGTGGGTTCCGCGCTCCAGATGGAGACTCAGCTGGAAGTTAAAGGGAAGAATGACAAGGAACTTTATGAATTGGAGCTGTAAGTTAACTCTTTGACAGAGAGAGCGAGATGGTGGTGGGGGACAGCCCCCAGTGAAATCAGAGGTGAGAGCACAAAGCAATACAGTAGGCAGACTCCGGTTTTTTTGGGGGGAGATGCTCGAGAATATCCGGGTGGACTCCTGAGGCTCGATCCCGCATTTGCGTATGCCGAGCCTCCTTCCTCATGACCTTTGTCCAGAGTGGAATGCCTCCCCGGCTCCCGGCACATGATCAGTGCATGCTCAGTCACGATATCAGTGCCTGCTCAGCCACGTGATCACTGACGGCACAGTCACGTGATCAGCGCCTCTCAGTCACGTGATCACCGTATGATAAACACGTGATCAGTGAACGACCAGCCACGTGATCACTGCATGCGCGGTCAGGTGGTCAGTTCCTGATCAGCCACCTGATCAGTGCGTGCACAGTCCCCTGATCAGCGCCTGTCAGTCACTGATCACTGCCTGATAAACACGTGATCAGACAATGATCAGCGCCTGTCAGTCACTGATCATTGCCTGATAAACACGTGATCAGTGCATGATGAGCCATGTGATCAGTGCCCGATCAGCCACGTCATCAGTGCATGCGCAGTCACGTCATCAGTGCATGATAGCCACGTGATCAGTGCATGCTCAGTCACGTGATCTGGACTTGATCAGCCACGTGATCAGTGCCTGCAGAGTCACGTGATCAGGGCCTGCTGAGCTGCGTGATTCCTGCCGGCTCATCTGCATGACAATTGCCAGCTGAGCTGCGTGATTCCTGTCGGCTCATCTGCTTGACAATTGCCAGCTGAGCTGCGTGATTCCTGCCTGGTCACGTGCTTGATTATTGCCAGTTGAGCAGCATGATTCGTCACTGCTGAGCTCCATGCTTATTGCCTGCTGATTGCGTGGTTCGTGTCTGCTCAGCTCTTTGAGTATTGCCTCCTGAGGTCCCTGTTCGGTCGCCACCTGCCGGGGACCAGCCCCAACTGATCCAGGGTATTCGAAGGAGAGATGGCCTAGGCGACTATTTATATGCTAATCAGAGATGTCAAGAATAATAGTATGAGGAGAGCTCAGTAGGAAAATTCGGTGGAGAAAAGAGACTGAGTAGCTTGGTTTACGCGGAAGACCAATCAAACTTCAAGACAAGAAGTTTGCACCACTTACGTAGGCCGCAGGCGCCCTCTCGAATAGCGAAAGGTGCCTCACCCTAGACACCTTCTCGAGTGGGTCTTAGCAGCCCAGGCATAATTAGTAAGCGTGGTGGGTTCCGCGCTCCAGATGGAGACTCAGCTGGAAGTTAAAGGGAAGAATGACAAGGAACTTTATGAATTGGAGCTGTAAGTTAACTCTTTGACAGAGAGAGCGAGATGGTGGTGGGGGACAGCCCCCAGTGAAATCAGAGGTGAGAGCACAAAGCAATACAGTAGGCAGACTCCGGTTTTTTTGGGGGAGATGCTCGAGAATATCCGGGTGGACTCCTGAGGCTCGATCCCGCATTTGCGTATGCCGAGCCTCCTTCCTCATGACCTTTGTCCAGAGTGGAATGCCTCCCCGGCTCCCGGCACATGATCAGTGCATGCTCAGTCACGATATCAGTGCCTGCTCAGCCACGTGATCACTGACGGCACAGTCACGTGATCAGCGCCTCTCAGTCACGTGATCACCGTATGATAAACACGTGATCAGTGAACGACCAGCCACGTGATCACTGCATGCGCGGTCAGGTGGTCAGTTCCTGATCAGCCACCTGATCAGTGCGTGCACAGTCCCCTGATCAGCGCCTGTCAGTCACTGATCACTGCCTGATAAACACGTGATCAGTGCCCGAACAGCCACGTCATCAGTGCATGCGCAGTCACGTGATCAGTGCATGATAGCCACGTGATCAGTGCGTGCACAGTCCCATGATCAGCGCCTGTCAGTCACTGATCATTGCCTGATAAACACGTGATCAGTGCATGATGAGCCATGTGATCAGTGCCCGATCAGCCACGTCATCAGTGCATGCGCAGTCACGTCATCAGTGCATGATAGCCACGTGATCAGTGCATGCTCAGTCACGTGATCTGGACTTGATCAGCCACGTGATCAGTGCCTGCAGAGTCACGTGATCAGGGCCTGCTGAGCTGCGTGATTCCTGCCGGCTCATCTGCATGACAATTGCCAGCTGAGCTGCGTGATTCCTGTCGGCTCATCTGCTTGACAATTGCCAGCTGAGCTGCGTGATTCCTGCCTGGTCACGTGCTTGATTATTGCCAGTTGAGCAGCATGATTCGTCACTGCTGAGCTCCATGCTTATTGCCTGCTGATTGCGTGGTTCGTGTCTGCTCAGCTCTTTGAGTATTGCCTCCTGAGGTCCCTGTTCGGTCGCCACCTGCCGGGGACCAGCCCCAACTGATCCAGGGTATTCGAAGGAGAGATGGCCTAGGCGACTATTTATATGCTAATCAGAGATGTCAAGAATAATAGTATGAGGAGAGCTCAGTAGGAAAATTCGGTGGAGAAAAGAGACTGAGTAGCTTGGTTTACGCGGAAGACCAATCAAACTTCAAGACAAGAAGTTTGCACCACTTACGTAGGCCGCAGGCGCCCTCTCGAATAGCGAAAGGTGCCTCACCCTAGACACCTTCTCGAGTGGGTCTTAGCAGCCCAGGCATAATTAGTAAGCGTGGTGGGTTCCGCGCTCCAGATGGAGACTCAGCTGGAAGTTAAAGGGAAGAATGACAAGGAACTTTATGAATTGGAGCTGTAAGTTAACTCTTTGACAGAGAGAGCGAGATGGTGGTGGGGGACAGCCCCCAGTGAAATCAGAGGTGAGAGCACAAAGCAATACAGTAGGCAGACTCCGGTTTTTTTGGGGGGAGATGCTCGAGAATATCCGGGTGGACTCCTGAGGCTCGATCCCGCATTTGCGTATGCCGAGCCTCCTTCCTCATGACCTTTGTCCAGAGTGGAATGCCTCCCCGGCTCCCGGCACATGATCAGTGCATGCTCAGTCACGATATCAGTGCCTGCTCAGCCACGTGATCACTGACGGCACAGTCACGTGATCAGCGCCTCTCAGTCACGTGATCACCGTATGATAAACACGTGATCAGTGAACGACCAGCCACGTGATCACTGCATGCGCGGTCAGGTGGTCAGTTCCTGATCAGCCACCTGATCAGTGCGTGCACAGTCCCCTGATCAGCGCCTGTCAGTCACTGATCACTGCCTGATAAACACGTGATCAGTGCCAGTCACCAGTGATCTGATCAGTCACTGATCATTGCCTGATAAACACGTGATCAGTGCATGATGAGCCATGTGATCAGTGCCCGATCAGCCACGTCATCAGTGCATGCGCAGTCACGTCATCAGTGCATGATAGCCACGTGATCAGTGCATGCTCAGTCACGTGATCTGGACTTGATCAGCCACGTGATCAGTGCCTGCAGAGTCACGTGATCAGGGCCTGCTGAGCTGCGTGATTCCTGCCGGCTCATCTGCATGACAATTGCCAGCTGAGCTGCGTGATTCCTGTCGGCTCATCTGCTTGACAATTGCCAGCTGAGCTGCGTGATTCCTGCCTGGTCACGTGCTTGATTATTGCCAGTTGAGCAGCATGATTCGTCACTGCTGAGCTCCATGCTTATTGCCTGCTGATTGCGTGGTTCGTGTCTGCTCAGCTCTTTGAGTATTGCCTCCTGAGGTCCCTGTTCGGTCGCCACCTGCCGGGGACCAGCCCCAACTGATCCAGGGTATTCGAAGGAGAGATGGCCTAGGCGACTATTTATATGCTAATCAGAGATGTCAAGAATAATAGTATGAGGAGAGCTCAGTAGGAAAATTCGGTGGAGAAAAGAGACTGAGTAGCTTGGTTTACGCGGAAGACCAATCAAACTTCAAGACAAGAAGTTTGCACCACTTACGTAGGCCGCAGGCGCCCTCTCGAATAGCGAAAGGTGCCTCACCCTAGACACCTTCTCGAGTGGGTCTTAGCAGCCCAGGCATAATTAGTAAGCGTGGTGGGTTCCGCGCTCCAGATGGAGACTCAGCTGGAAGTTAAAGGGAAGAATGACAAGGAACTTTATGAATTGGAGCTGTAAGTTAACTCTTTGACAGAGAGAGCGAGATGGTGGTGGGGGACAGCCCCCAGTGAAATCAGAGGTGAGAGCACAAAGCAATACAGTAGGCAGACTCCGGTTTTTTTGGGGGAGATGCTCGAGAATATCCGGGTGGACTCCTGAGGCTCGATCCCGCATTTGCGTATGCCGAGCCTCCTTCCTCATGACCTTTGTCCAGAGTGGAATGCCTCCCCGGCTCCCGGCACATGATCAGTGCATGCTCAGTCACGATATCAGTGCCTGCTCAGCCACGTGATCACTGACGGCACAGTCACGTGATCAGCGCCTCTCAGTCACGTGATCACCGTATGATAAACACGTGATCAGTGAACGACCAGCCACGTGATCACTGCATGCGCGGTCAGGTGGTCAGTTCCTGATCAGCCACCTGATCAGTGCGTGCACAGTCCCCTGATCAGCGCCTGTCAGTCACTGATCACTGCCTGATAAACACGTGATCAGTGCCCGAACAGCCACGTCATCAGTGCATGCGCAGTCACGTGATCAGTGCATGATAGCCACGTGATCAGTGCGTGCACAGTCCCATGATCAGCGCCTGTCAGTCACTGATCATTGCCTGATAAACACGTGATCAGTGCATGATGAGCCATGTGATCAGTGCCCGATCAGCCACGTCATCAGTGCATGCGCAGTCACGTCATCAGTGCATGATAGCCACGTGATCAGTGCATGCTCAGTCACGTGATCTGGACTTGATCAGCCACGTGATCAGTGCCTGCAGAGTCACGTGATCAGGGCCTGCTGAGCTGCGTGATTCCTGCCGGCTCATCTGCATGACAATTGCCAGCTGAGCTGCGTGATTCCTGTCGGCTCATCTGCTTGACAATTGCCAGCTGAGCTGCGTGATTCCTGCCTGGTCACGTGCTTGATTATTGCCAGTTGAGCAGCATGATTCGTCACTGCTGAGCTCCATGCTTATTGCCTGCTGATTGCGTGGTTCGTGTCTGCTCAGCTCTTTGAGTATTGCCTCCTGAGGTCCCTGTTCGGTCGCCACCTGCCGGGGACCAGCCCCAACTGATCCAGGGTATTCGAAGGAGAGATGGCCTAGGCGACTATTTATATGCTAATCAGAGATGTCAAGAATAATAGTATGAGGAGAGCTCAGTAGGAAAATTCGGTGGAGAAAAGAGACTGAGTAGCTTGGTTTACGCGGAAGACCAATCAAACTTCAAGACAAGAAGTTTGCACCACTTACGTAGGCCGCAGGCGCCCTCTCGAATAGCGAAAGGTGCCTCACCCTAGACACCTTCTCGAGTGGGTCTTAGCAGCCCAGGCATAATTAGTAAGCGTGGTGGGTTCCGCGCTCCAGATGGAGACTCAGCTGGAAGTTAAAGGGAAGAATGACAAGGAACTTTATGAATTGGAGCTGTAAGTTAACTCTTTGACAGAGAGAGCGAGATGGTGGTGGGGGACAGCCCCCAGTGAAATCAGAGGTGAGAGCACAAAGCAATACAGTAGGCAGACTCCGGTTTTTTTGGGGGAGATGCTCGAGAATATCCGGGTGGACTCCTGAGGCTCGATCCCGCATTTGCGTATGCCGAGCCTCCTTCCTCATGACCTTTGTCCAGAGTGGAATGCCTCCCCGGCTCCCGGCACATGATCAGTGCATGCTCAGTCACGATATCAGTGCCTGCTCAGCCACGTGATCACTGACGGCACAGTCACGTGATCAGCGCCTCTCAGTCACGTGATCACCGTATGATAAACACGTGATCAGTGAACGACCAGCCACGTGATCACTGCATGCGCAGTCAGGTGGTCAGTTCCTGATCAGCCACCTGATCAGTGCGTGCACAGTCCCCTGATCAGCGCCTGTCAGTCACTGATCATTGCCTGATAAACACGTGATCAGTGCATGATGAGCCATGTGATCAGTGCCCGATCAGCCACGTCATCAGTGCATGCGCAGTCACGTCATCAGTGCATGATAGCCACGTGATCAGTGCATGCTCAGTCACGTGATCTGGACTTGATCAGCCACGTGATCAGTGCCTGCAGAGTCACGTGATCAGGGCCTGCTGAGCTGCGTGATTCCTGCCGGCTCATCTGCATGACAATTGCCAGCTGAGCTGCGTGATTCCTGTCGGCTCATCTGCTTGACAATTGCCAGCTGAGCTGCGTGATTCCTGCCTGGTCACGTGCTTGATTATTGCCAGTTGAGCAGCATGATTCGTCACTGCTGAGCTCCATGCTTATTGCCTGCTGATTGCGTGGTTCGTGTCTGCTCAGCTCTTTGAGTATTGCCTCCTGAGGTCCCTGTTCGGTCGCCACCTGCCGGGGACCAGCCCCAACTGATCCAGGGTATTCGAAGGAGAGATGGCCTAGGCGACTATTTATATGCTAATCAGAGATGTCAAGAATAATAGTATGAGGAGAGCTCAGTAGGAAAATTCGGTGGAGAAAAGAGACTGAGTAGCTTGGTTTACGCGGAAGACCAATCAAACTTCAAGACAAGAAGTTTGCACCACTTACGTAGGCCGCAGGCGCCCTCTCGAATAGCGAAAGGTGCCTCACCCTAGACACCTTCTCGAGTGGGTCTTAGCAGCCCAGGCATAATTAGTAAGCGTGGTGGGTTCCGCGCTCCAGATGGAGACTCAGCTGGAAGTTAAAGGGAAGAATGACAAGGAACTTTATGAATTGGAGCTGTAAGTTAACTCTTTGACAGAGAGAGCGAGATGGTGGTGGGGGACAGCCCCCAGTGAAATCAGAGGTGAGAGCACAAAGCAATACAGTAGGCAGACTCCGGTTTTTTTGGGGGGAGATGCTCGAGAATATCCGGGTGGACTCCTGAGGCTCGATCCCGCATTTGCGTATGCCGAGCCTCCTTCCTCATGACCTTTGTCCAGAGTGGAATGCCTCCCCGGCTCCCGGCACATGATCAGTGCATGCTCAGTCACGATATCAGTGCCTGCTCAGCCACGTGATCACTGACGGCACAGTCACGTGATCAGCGCCTCTCAGTCACGTGATCACCGTATGATAAACACGTGATCAGTGAACGACCAGCCACGTGATCACTGCATGCGCGGTCAGGTGGTCAGTTCCTGATCAGCCACCTGATCAGTGCGTGCACAGTCCCCTGATCAGCGCCTGTCAGTCACTGATCACTGCCTGATAAACACGTGATCAGTGCCCGAACAGCCACGTCATCAGTGCATGCGCAGTCACGTGATCAGTGCATGATAGCCACGTGATCAGTGCGTGCACAGTCCCATGATCAGCGCCTGTCAGTCACTGATCATTGCCTGATAAACACGTGATCAGTGCATGATGAGCCATGTGATCAGTGCCCGATCAGCCACGTCATCAGTGCATGCGCAGTCACGTCATCAGTGCATGATAGCCACGTGATCAGTGCATGCTCAGTCACGTGATCTGGACTTGATCAGCCACGTGATCAGTGCCTGCAGAGTCACGTGATCAGGGCCTGCTGAGCTGCGTGATTCCTGCCGGCTCATCTGCATGACAATTGCCAGCTGAGCTGCGTGATTCCTGTCGGCTCATCTGCTTGACAATTGCCAGCTGAGCTGCGTGATTCCTGCCTGGTCACGTGCTTGATTATTGCCAGTTGAGCAGCATGATTCGTCACTGCTGAGCTCCATGCTTATTGCCTGCTGATTGCGTGGTTCGTGTCTGCTCAGCTCTTTGAGTATTGCCTCCTGAGGTCCCTGTTCGGTCGCCACCTGCCGGGGACCAGCCCCAACTGATCCAGGGTATTCGAAGGAGAGATGGCCTAGGCGACTATTTATATGCTAATCAGAGATGTCAAGAATAATAGTATGAGGAGAGCTCAGTAGGAAAATTCGGTGGAGAAAAGAGACTGAGTAGCTTGGTTTACGCGGAAGACCAATCAAACTTCAAGACAAGAAGTTTGCACCACTTACGTAGGCCGCAGGCGCCCTCTCGAATAGCGAAAGGTGCCTCACCCTAGACACCTTCTCGAGTGGGTCTTAGCAGCCCAGGCATAATTAGTAAGCGTGGTGGGTTCCGCGCTCCAGATGGAGACTCAGCTGGAAGTTAAAGGGAAGAATGACAAGGAACTTTATGAATTGGAGCTGTAAGTTAACTCTTTGACAGAGAGAGCGAGATGGTGGTGGGGGACAGCCCCCAGTGAAATCAGAGGTGAGAGCACAAAGCAATACAGTAGGCAGACTCCGGTTTTTTTGGGGGGAGATGCTCGAGAATATCCGGGTGGACTCCTGAGGCTCGATCCCGCATTTGCGTATGCCGAGCCTCCTTCCTCATGACCTTTGTCCAGAGTGGAATGCCTCCCCGGCTCCCGGCACATGATCAGTGCATGCTCAGTCACGATATCAGTGCCTGCTCAGCCACGTGATCACTGACGGCACAGTCACGTGATCAGCGCCTCTCAGTCACGTGATCACCGTATGATAAACACGTGATCAGTGAACGACCAGCCACGTGATCACTGCATGCGCGGTCAGGTGGTCAGTTCCTGATCAGCCACCTGATCAGTGCGTGCACAGTCCCCTGATCAGCGCCTGTCAGTCACTGATCACTGCCTGATAAACACGTGATCAGTGCCCGAACAGCCACGTCATCAGTGCATGCGCAGTCACGTGATCAGTGCATGATAGCCACGTGATCAGTGCGTGCACAGTCCCATGATCAGCGCCTGTCAGTCACTGATCATTGCCTGATAAACACGTGATCAGTGCATGATGAGCCATGTGATCAGTGCCCGATCAGCCACGTCATCAGTGCATGCGCAGTCACGTCATCAGTGCATGATAGCCACGTGATCAGTGCATGCTCAGTCACGTGATCTGGACTTGATCAGCCACGTGATCAGTGCCTGCAGAGTCACGTGATCAGGGCCTGCTGAGCTGCGTGATTCCTGCCGGCTCATCTGCATGACAATTGCCAGCTGAGCTGCGTGATTCCTGTCGGCTCATCTGCTTGACAATTGCCAGCTGAGCTGCGTGATTCCTGCCTGGTCACGTGCTTGATTATTGCCAGTTGAGCAGCATGATTCGTCACTGCTGAGCTCCATGCTTATTGCCTGCTGATTGCGTGGTTCGTGTCTGCTCAGCTCTTTGAGTATTGCCTCCTGAGGTCCCTGTTCGGTCGCCACCTGCCGGGGACCAGCCCCAACTGATCCAGGGTATTCGAAGGAGAGATGGCCTAGGCGACTATTTATATGCTAATCAGAGATGTCAAGAATAATAGTATGAGGAGAGCTCAGTAGGAAAATTCGGTGGAGAAAAGAGACTGAGTAGCTTGGTTTACGCGGAAGACCAATCAAACTTCAAGACAAGAAGTTTGCACCACTTACGTAGGCCGCAGGCGCCCTCTCGAATAGCGAAAGGTGCCTCACCCTAGACACCTTCTCGAGTGGGTCTTAGCAGCCCAGGCATAATTAGTAAGCGTGGTGGGTTCCGCGCTCCAGATGGAGACTCAGCTGGAAGTTAAAGGGAAGAATGACAAGGAACTTTATGAATTGGAGCTGTAAGTTAACTCTTTGACAGAGAGAGCGAGATGGTGGTGGGGGACAGCCCCCAGTGAAATCAGAGGTGAGAGCACAAAGCAATACAGTAGGCAGACTCCGGTTTTTTTGGGGGAGATGCTCGAGAATATCCGGGTGGACTCCTGAGGCTCGATCCCGCATTTGCGTATGCCGAGCCTCCTTCCTCATGACCTTTGTCCAGAGTGGAATGCCTCCCCGGCTCCCGGCACATGATCAGTGCATGCTCAGTCACGATATCAGTGCCTGCTCAGCCACGTGATCACTGACGGCACAGTCACGTGATCAGCGCCTCTCAGTCACGTGATCACCGTATGATAAACACGTGATCAGTGAACGACCAGCCACGTGATCACTGCATGCGCGGTCAGGTGGTCAGTTCCTGATCAGCCACCTGATCAGTGCGTGCACAGTCCCCTGATCAGCGCCTGTCAGTCACTGATCACTGCCTGATAAACACGTGATCAGTGCCCGAACAGCCACGTCATCAGTGCATGCGCAGTCACGTGATCAGTGCATGATAGCCACGTGATCAGTGCGTGCACAGTCCCATGATCAGCGCCTGTCAGTCACTGATCATTGCCTGATAAACACGTGATCAGTGCATGATGAGCCATGTGATCAGTGCCCGATCAGCCACGTCATCAGTGCATGCGCAGTCACGTCATCAGTGCATGATAGCCACGTGATCAGTGCATGCTCAGTCACGTGATCTGGACTTGATCAGCCACGTGATCAGTGCCTGCAGAGTCACGTGATCAGGGCCTGCTGAGCTGCGTGATTCCTGCCGGCTCATCTGCATGACAATTGCCAGCTGAGCTGCGTGATTCCTGTCGGCTCATCTGCTTGACAATTGCCAGCTGAGCTGCGTGATTCCTGCCTGGTCACGTGCTTGATTATTGCCAGTTGAGCAGCATGATTCGTCACTGCTGAGCTCCATGCTTATTGCCTGCTGATTGCGTGGTTCGTGTCTGCTCAGCTCTTTGAGTATTGCCTCCTGAGGTCCCTGTTCGGTCGCCACCTGCCGGGGACCAGCCCCAACTGATCCAGGGTATTCGAAGGAGAGATGGCCTAGGCGACTATTTATATGCTAATCAGAGATGTCAAGAATAATAGTATGAGGAGAGCTCAGTAGGAAAATTCGGTGGAGAAAAGAGACTGAGTAGCTTGGTTTACGCGGAAGACCAATCAAACTTCAAGACAAGAAGTTTGCACCACTTACGTAGGCCGCAGGCGCCCTCTCGAATAGCGAAAGGTGCCTCACCCTAGACACCTTCTCGAGTGGGTCTTAGCAGCCCAGGCATAATTAGTAAGCGTGGTGGGTTCCGCGCTCCAGATGGAGACTCAGCTGGAAGTTAAAGGGAAGAATGACAAGGAACTTTATGAATTGGAGCTGTAAGTTAACTCTTTGACAGAGAGAGCGAGATGGTGGTGGGGGACAGCCCCCAGTGAAATCAGAGGTGAGAGCACAAAGCAATACAGTAGGCAGACTCCGGTTTTTTTGGGGAGATGCTCGAGAATATCCGGGTGGACTCCTGAGGCTCGATCCCGCATTTGCGTATGCCGAGCCTCCTTCCTCATGACCTTTGTCCAGAGTGGAATGCCTCCCCGGCTCCCGGCACATGATCAGTGCATGCTCAGTCACGATATCAGTGCCTGCTCAGCCACGTGATCACTGACGGCACAGTCACGTGATCAGCACCTCTCAGTCACGTGATCACCGTATGATAAACACGTGATCAGTGAACGACCAGCCACGTGATCACTGCATGCGCGGTCAGGTGGTCAGTTCCTGATCAGCCACCTGATCAGTGCGTGCACAGTCCCCTGATCAGCGCCTGTCAGTCACTGATCACTGCCTGATAAACACGTGATCAGTGCCCGAACAGCCACGTCATCAGTGCATGCGCAGTCACGTGATCAGTGCATGATAGCCACGTGATCAGTGCGTGCACAGTCCCATGATCAGCGCCTGTCAGTCACTGATCATTGCCTGATAAACACGTGATCAGTGCATGATGAGCCATGTGATCAGTGCCCGATCAGCCACGTCATCAGTGCATGCGCAGTCACGTCATCAGTGCATGATAGCCACGTGATCAGTGCATGCTCAGTCACGTGATCTGGACTTGATCAGCCACGTGATCAGTGCCTGCAGAGTCACGTGATCAGGGCCTGCTGAGCTGCGTGATTCCTGCCGGCTCATCTGCATGACAATTGCCAGCTGAGCTGCGTGATTCCTGTCGGCTCATCTGCTTGACAATTGCCAGCTGAGCTGCGTGATTCCTGCCTGGTCACGTGCTTGATTATTGCCAGTTGAGCAGCATGATTCGTCACTGCTGAGCTCCATGCTTATTGCGTGCTGATTGCGTGGTTCGTGTCTGCTCAGCTCTTTGAGTATTGCCTCCTGAGGTCCCTGTTCGGTCGCCACCTGCCGGGGACCAGCCCCAACTGATCCAGGGTATTCGAAGGAGAGATGGCCTAGGCGACTATTTATATGCTAATCAGAGATGTCAAGAATAATAGTATGAGGAGAGCTCAGTAGGAAAATTCGGTGGAGAAAAGAGACTGAGTAGCTTGGTTAACGCGGAAGACCAATCAAACTTCAAGACAAGAAGTTTGCACCACTTACGTAGGCCGCAGGCGCCCTCTCGAATTGCGAAAGGTGCCTCACCCTAGACACCTTCTCGAGTGGGTCTTAGCAGCCCAGGCATAATTAGTAAGCGTGGTGGGTTCCGCGCTCCAGATGGAGACTCAGCTGGAAGTTAAAGGGAAGAATGACAAGGAACTTTATGAATTGGAGCTGTAAGTTAACTCTTTGACAGAGAGAGTGAGATGGTGGTGGGGGACAGCCCCCAGTGAAATCAGAGGTGAGAGCACAAAGCAATACAGTAGGCAGACTCCGGTTTTTTTGGGGGGAGATGCTTGAGAATATCCGGGTGGACTTCTGAGGCTCGATCCCGCATTTGCGTATGCCGAGCCTCCTTCCTCATGACCTTTGTCCAGAGTGGAATGCCTCCCCGGCTCCCGGCACATGATCAGTGCATGCTCAGTCACGATATCAGTGCCTGCTCAGCCACGTGATCACTGACGGCACAGTCACGTGATCAGCGCCTCTCAGTCACGTGATCACCGTATGATAAACACGTGATCAGTGAACGACCAGCCACGCGATCACTGCATGCGCGGTCAGGTTGTCAGTTCCTGATCAGCCACCTGATCAGTGCGTGCACAGTCCCTTGATCAGCGCCTGTCAGTCACTGATCACTGCCTGATAAACACGTGATCAGTGCCCGAACAGCCACGTCATCAGTGCATGGGCAGTCACGTGATCAGTGCATGATAGCCACGTGATCAGTGCGTGCACAGTCCCATGATCAGCGCCTGTCAGTCACTGATCATTGCCTGATAAACACGTGATCAGTGCATGATGAGCCATGTGATCAGTGCCCGATCAGCCACGTCATCAGTGCATGCGCAGTCACGTCATCAGTGCATGATAGCCACGTGATCAGTGCATGCTCAGTCACGTGATCTGGACTTGATCAGCCACGCGATCAGTGCCTGCAGAGTCACGTGATCAGGGCCTGCTGAGCTGCGTGATTCCTGCCGGCTCATCTGCATGACAATTGCCAGCTGAGCTGCGTGATTCCTGTCGGCTCATCTGCTTGACAATTGCCAGCTGAGCTGCTTGATTCCTGCCTGGTCACGTGCTTGATTATTGCCAGTTGAGCAGCATGATCTGTCACTGCTGAGCTCCATGCTTATTGCCTGCTGATTGCGTGGTTCGTGTCTGCTCAGCTCTTTGAGTATTGCCTCCTGAGGTCCCTGTTCGGTCGCCATCTGCCAGGGACCAGCCCCAACTGATCCAGGGTATTCGAAGGACAGATGGCCTAGGCGACTATTTATATGCTAATCAGAGATGTCAAGAATAATAGTATGAGGAGAGCTCAGTAGGAAAATTCGGTGGAGAAAAGAGACTGAGAAGCTTGGTTTACGCGGAAGACCAATCAAACTTCAAGACAAGAAGTTTGCACCACTTACGTAGGCCGCAGGCGCCCTCTCGAATAGCGAAAGGTGCCTCACCCTAGACACCTTCTCGAGTGGGTCTTAGCAGCCCAGTCATAATTAGTCAGCGTGGTGGGTTCCGCACTCCAGATGGAGACTCAGCTGGAAGTTAAAGGGAAGAATGACAAGGAACTTTATGAATTGGAGCTGTAAGTTAACTCTTTGACAGAGAGAGCGAGATGGTGGTGGGGGACAGCCTCCAGTGAAATCAGAGGTGAGAGCACAAAGCAATACAGTAGGCAGACTCCGGTTTTTTTGGGGGAGATGCTCGAGAATATCCGGGTGGACTCCTGAGGCTCGATCCCGCATTTGCGTATGCCGAGCCTCCTTCCTCATGACCTTTGTCCAGAGTGGAATGCCTCCCCGGCTCCCGGCACATGATCAGTGCATGCTCAGTCACGATAACAGTGCCTGCTCAGCCACGTGATCACTGACGGCACAGTCACGTGATCAGCGCCTCTCAGTCACATGATCACCGTATGATAAACACGTGATCAGTGAACGACCAGCCACGTGATCACTGCATGCGCAGTCAGGTGGTCAGTTCCTGATCAGCCACCTGATCAGTGCGTGCACAGTCCCCTGATCAGCGCTTGTCAGTCACTGATCACTGCCTGATAAACACGTGATCAGTGCCCGAACAGCCACGTCATCAGTGCATGCGCAGTCACGTGATCAGTGCATGATAGCCACGTGATCAGTGCGTGCACAGTCCCACGATCAGCGCCTGTCAGTCACTGATCATTGCCTGATAAGCACGTGATCAGTGCATGATGAGCCATGTGATCAGTGCCCGATTAGCCACGTCATCAGTGCATGCGCAGTCACGTCATCAGTGCATGATAGCCACGTGATCAGTGCATGCTCAGTCACGTGATCTGGACTTGATCAGCCACGTGATCAGTGCCTGCAGAGTCACGTGATCAGGGCCTGCTGAGCTGCGTGATTCCTGCCGGCTCATCTGCATGACAATTGCCATCTGAGCTGCGTGATTCCTGTCGGCTCATCTGCTTGACAATTGCCAGCTGAGCTGCGTGATTCCTGCATGGTCACGTGCTTGATTATTGCCAGTTGAGCAGCATGATTCGTCACTGCTGAGCTCCATGCTTATTGCCTGCTGATTGCGTGGTTCGTGTCTGCTCAGCTCTTTGAGTATTGCCTCCTGAGGTCCCTGTCCGGTCGCCACCTGCCGGGGACCAGCCCTAACTGATCCAGGGTATTCGAAGGAGAGATGGCCTAAGCGACTATTTATATGCTAATCAGAGATGTCAAGAATAATAGTATGAGGAGAGCTCAGTAGGAAAATTCGGTGGAGAAAAGAGACTGAGTAGTTTGGTTTACGCGGAAGACCAATCAAACTTCAAGACAAGAAGTTTGCACCACTTACGTAGGCCGCAGGCGCTCCTCTCGAATAGCGAAAGGTGCCTCACCCTAGACACCTTCTCGAGTGGGTCTTAGCAGCCCAGGCATAATTAGTAAGCGTGGTGGGTTCCGCGCTCCAGATGGAGACTCAGCTGGAAGTTAAAGGGAAGAATGACAAGGAACTTTATGAATTGGAGCTGTAAGTTAACTCTTTGACAGAGAGAGCGAGATGGTGGTGGGGGACAGCCCCCAGTGAAATCAGAGGTGAGAGCACAAAGCAATACAGCAGGCAGACTCCGGTTTTTTTGGGGGGAGATGCTCGAGAATATCCGGGTGGACTCCTGAGGCTCGATCCCGCATTTGCGTATGCCGAGCCTCCTTCCTCATGACCTTCGTCCAGAGTGGAATGCCTCCCCGGCTCCCGGCACATGATCAGTGCATGCTCAGTCACGATATCAGTGCCTGCTCAGCCACGTGACCACTGACGGCACAGTCACGTGATCAGCGCCTCTCAGTCACGTGATCACCGTATGATAAACACGTGATCAGTGAACGACCAGCCACGTGATCACTGCATGCGCGGTCAGGTGGTCAGTTCCTGATCAGCCACCTGATCAGTGCGTGCACAGTCCCCTGATCAGCGCCTGTCAGTCACCGATCACTGCCTGATAAACACGTGATCAGTGCCCCAACAGCCACGTCATCAGTGCATGCGCAGTCACGTGATCAGTGCATGATAGCCACGTGATCAGTGCGTGCACAGTCCCATGATCAGCGCCTGTCAGTCACTGATCATTGCCTGATAAACACGTGATCAGTGCATGATGAGCCATGTGATCAGTGCCTGATCAGCCACGTCATCAGTGCATGCGCAGTCACGCCATCAGTGCATGATAGCCACGTGATCAGTGCCTGCTCAGTCACGTGATCTGGACTTGATCAGCCACGTGATCAGTGCCTGCAGAGTCACGTGATCAGGGCCTGCTGAGCTGCGTGATTCCTGCCGGCTCATCTGCATGACAATTGCCATCTGAGCTGCGTGATTCCTGCCGGCTCATCTGCTTGACAATTGCCAGCTGAGCTGCGTGATTCCTGCCTGGTCACGTGCTTGATTATTGCCAGTTGAGCAGCATGATTCGTCACTGCTGAGCTCCATGCTTATTGGCTGCTGATTGCGTGGTTCGTGTCTGCTCAGCTCTTTGAGTATTGCCTCCTGAGGTCCCTGTTCGGTCGCCACCTGCCGGGGACCAGCCCCAACTGATCCAGGGTATTCGAAGGAGAGATGGCCTAGGCGATTATTTATATGCTAATCAGAGATGTCAAGAATAATAGTATGAGGAGAGCTCAGTAGGAAAATTCGGTGGAGAAAAGAGACTGAGTAGCTTGGTTTACGCTGAAGACCAATCAAACTTCAAGACAAGAAGTTTGCACCACTTACGTAGGCCGCAGGCGCCCTCTCGAATAGCGAAAGGTGCCTCACCCTAGACACCTTCTCGAGTGGGTCTTAGCAGCCCAGGCATAATTAGTAAGCGTGGTGGGTTCCGCGCTCCAGATGGAGACTCAGCTGGAAGTTAAAGGGAAGAATGACAAGGAACTTTATGAATTGGAGCTGTAAGTTAACTCTTTGACAGAGAGAGCGAGATGGTGGTGGGGGACAGCCCCCAGTGAAATCAGAGGTGAGAGCACAAAGCAATGCAGTAGGCAGACTCCGGTTTTTTTGGGGGAGATGCTCGAGAATATCCGGGTGGACTCCTGAGGCTCGATCCTGCATTTGCGTATGCCGAGCCTCCTTCCTCATGACCTTTGTCCAGAGTGGAATGCCTCCCCGGCTCCCGGCACATGATCAGTGCATGCTCAGTCACGATATCAGTGCCTGCTCAGCCACGTGATCACTGACGGCACAGTCACGTGATCAGCGCCTCTCAGTCACGTGATCACCGTATGATAAACACGTGATCAGTGAACGACCAGCCACGTGATCACTGCATGCGCGGTCAGGTGGTCAGTTCCTGATCAGCCACCTGATCAGTGCGGCACAGTCCCCTGATCAGCCTGTCAGTCACTGATCACTGCCTGATAAACACGTGATCAGTGCCCGAACAGCCACGCCATCAGTGCATGCGCAGTCACGTGATCAGTGCATGATAGCCACGTGATCAGTGCGTGCACAGTCCCATGATCAGCGCCTGTCAGTCACTGATCATTGCCTGATAAACACGTGATCAGTGCATGATGAGCCATGATCAGTGCCTGATCAGCCACGTCATCATATGCGCAGTCACGTCATCAGTGCATGATAGCCACGTGATCAGTGCATGCTCAGTCACGTGATCTGGACTTGATCAGCCACGTGATCAGTGCCTGCAGAGTCACGTGATCAGGGCCTGCTGAG